>NC_042969.1:60948988-61146488 GCF_901001165.1 Salmo trutta | reverse complement strand
AAGGATATGGATGCAGTCACTGATGTCACAGGAGAGGTTCCTGCTATCTGCTGTATGTCTGTCTGTTCTGGAAGTCTGACACATCCCTCACCTGGGTGTGTTAAACTATGAACACTGAAATTGGTCAGCTACTGTCTGTCTGTTCAGGCCCTGTCCCTCAGGCATCACACTCCTGTTCTCACAGAGAGTAGAAGAACAAAGAAAGAAGAAACCATATCCCTACAAGGCTAGAGCACAGACCTGATGACAGTTGAAACCATGTACCCCTGCCTATTAACATCCCACATTCCACCAGCCCAGAGTGTCCTCTCCTGACTGACTCCCAGCTGAGTAATGTTCTCATCAGCCCTGGCTCCAACCACCTGCAGGACTCTGATGTGTGCCTGAACTGCCAATGAGAATATCTGTAGTGACAGGTGGAAGTGTTTGAGTCTGGCCAGCTTGGCCCTGCCTGCTGAGGGAAGGAGCTGCATTCTGAAACCAGCTGAGGAACTGATCTGGCACCTGAGTTCAACTGTCTGTCTGGCTTCACAATGGGTCTATTCTGTTAACGTTGTCTGTGTCCCTAATGGCACCCTATTCCCTATATAGTGGACTACTTATGACCAAAGCCCTATGGACTGATCTACTGCATATGCAGCGAATACAACCCATTTAAACAAACAACTTATGATATAAAGGCTTTATAGAGCATTCATAAACACTACAAAGATGCCTCACAAAGCAGCAAGAGCAGCACTAGCCTGAAGATGTGGCTAGCTATCTGCATCTCAAAGGACGCATGAGTGTGTTTCTGGGCCCATATAGTAGTGCTGATCTAGCATCAGTTTTGACAGTATGGACAGATCCTAGAACAGCACTCCTTCTCTGAGACCCTTTGTGGATATGGGCCCAGATCTTTCTCCAGAGGCTTAGTCTTAAGGCTGCTGCTGTTTACTTATTATCACAGAGAACAGTCTCTGCCTGGTTCTGGTTCTATTGGGCCAGATGTTCCCTGGATGTTCCCATCCAGGCATCTTTGTCTCACTGTCTTGTGTTCTATTGTCACAGTGTCTCTGTTGGCTGTCCTTATATATATATATTCACACACACAAACACTGTGCTGTCCATTCTGTCTCCTCCTCTCTCTGAGGGGATCAGCAGGCTCTGAGAGGAGGCGTGCATGCGTGAGTGCGTGCACACACAGATCTCCTAATTGGCTGAAGCTATGTTGTGTGTCCCGCCTCCAGGAGAAAGAGAGAGGGGAAGAAAGTTTAAACAACAAAGCTTCAGTGTTTTTATTATTCAGATTCTCATTATTCAGATCTGGTAGAAGAATTACATGTGCCTTGATGTTATTATATTCTGAGTGAATCAAAACAAGAAAAACATTAATATTGTTTTATTAACAAATTCATTAGCTAGTAGCTCATGCAAAATGTAAAAGGCTGAGAGTGTGACTTATAAAATGTACACTGAGTATACAAAACATTAAGAACACCTTCCTATTATTGAGTTACACCCCCCCCTTTTCCCCTCAGAACAGCCTCAATTTGTCGGGCATAGACTCTACAAAGCGTTCCAATGATTTCCACAGTTGTGTCAAGTTGGCTAGATGTCCTTTGGATGGTGGACCATAATTGGTACACATGGGAAACTGTTGAGCGTGAAAAACCCAGCAGCGTAGCAGTTCTTGACACGAACCGGTGCGCCTGGCACCTACTACCAATGTGCCCTATAAGCTGCCCACCTCGCAGTAGCCCGAGACCACTGCACAGCTCACTGGGACGGCCGTGCAGAACAAATATTAGCCCACAGAGAGAGAAGCACAAGATTGAATTTCACTCAACTTTCTAGAGCAGCAGTCACCAACCGGTCGATCACGATCTCCAGGGCATTCCTAGTCAATCGCCAAACATTTCTGTAAAAAACCCAATAAAGCCTTGTGTTCCTAATTATTTTTATTCGTCTTGTGCTGTTGGGTAGGCTGCCTTGTGCGCCGGGTAGGCAACTGTGGCCATTTTGAACCATTTCATGTGTCTGAAGGTACAAACTCTACCTTCCCGGCGCGCCCAATCGAATGGCTCAGATGACCGTGTCTGCAGTAACGTAGCGGCGTAACAGAGAGCTACAGCAAAGTTGATACTGTGAGATTTCAAAACGTTTAAAACCATGACTAGAGAGAGAATGTCAAAATACAGGAAATAGAGGCTGTTTTTATGAGTGAATTCATGTTTAAGTTCTTACTCAGCACTGTCAACACTTTGTATCCAACACTTTTATAAACCATAAAATGTGTGTTCTTCCTACTTCCCCTCAGCGCTACAACCAGCACTGCAGATATAATGAATGTGTAGGAAAGTCTATCTATAGGCTTGTGTTGTTAATTATTAGCGGCTTGGGTCTTTTTAATATCGAGGAATATTTCACTTTCTCTGTTCATAGGAGTAACAACATGAATTTGGCACGAGGCAGAAATAATGCAGTGCGACTCGAGTTTTCGCCATCAGCTGGAAGACGGTAACCCTTTTTGGTCAGTGTCAGTGGAGGAAAGGGAGAGCGAAGGGATGTTGAGAGGCAGACCCTCAGTCTGCTGCTCACTCTCTCTCTGCTGAGACTGACCATCAGATGCAGGCACCATCAGCACAGTAAAATAAAAAACAAATTATTTAAATGCATGTTCACTCAGCTGTGCCTCACAAGTAATACAAGAACGGATCTATTACCGGTGTGATCATATAGCCTACCTCTAATTTTGAAATATAAATGGTCAGAACAACAATGCATTGGCAGGGTAATTCAAGCAAAGCCAATATGCAGTAATAATGCATTGGGCCTACTGTATAGCTTACTGCACAAACCTCATTGCTACAGTACTGTTTTTAATTGGTAATGTTGGATAGGCTTACGTTTTTTTAAGTCATGTTTAAAAAAAACATCTTAACGGTAGACCTTGGCTTGCATTTTGACCTAGACAGTGATCTTGACTCAGAAAAGGTTGGTGACCACTGTTCTAGAGTTTTCCCTGTTAACACTATCAACTTTTCCCTTTACTGTGGTAATTGTTGTCACGTCCTCACCAGTAAAGAGGTTATTTGTTATTGTAGTTTGGTCAGGACGTGGCAGGGGGTGTTTGTTTTATGTGTTTCAGTTTTTTTTGGTTAATGTTCTATGTTAGTATATTTCTATGTTCGTTCTAGTCTTTCTATTTCTATGTTTAGTTTATTGGGTTGACCTTCAATTGGAGGCAGCTGTTCCTTGTTGCCTCTAATTGAAGGTCGTATTTAGTAGGGGTGTTTTTTCATGGGTTTTTGTGGGTAGTTGTTCCGTATTGTGTAGCTGTGTGCCTCACAGGACTGTTTTTTTGTTGTTGTTTTGATTAAGTGTTTGTTTTGGTTTTTGTCTGAATAAAGAAGATGAGCATACACATTCCCGCTGCGCCTTGGTCCCATCTTTACGACGAACGTGACAATTGTGATCTAATCAACACAGTATTTTCTTGCATCAAACAGCACAACATTTTCAGTCACCTCCTTGTCTGAAGGACAAGTGGATAAACAGGTTAATGTCAAGCCCTGCATGTTTTCTCATGGAATGTAGGCGTACATTGAACACCACACATTGGCTGCTACTGAAGGCTGAATACATTTTGGGATACATTTTCTCCATTGTTTTTTATGGTAGGCCGCTCTGGTAGACCTAGATTATGATCAAATAGCCACAGTAGCTTACTTGGCCACTTAACTGTAACTTAAAGCGAGTACAGCCTCAGTGTTCACAGTAAACACACGCTGAAAGATGCACAGAATTTTCACAACGTTCAAGTTTGCGCTCAGCAGACCTGAAATTTTGCTCAGTGCCTAAAAATGTTTGACGGAAACATTGCCTACTACCATTCCCCGTTCAAAGGCACTTCAATCTTTTGTTTTACCCATTCACCCGCTGAATGGCGCACACACACACAATCCATGTCTCAACTGTCTCAAGGCTTAAAAATCCTTCTTTAACCTGTTTCCTCTTCTTCATCTACACTGATTTGAAGTGGATTTAGCAGGTGACATCAATAAGAGATAATAGCTTTCACCTGGATTCACCTGGTCAGTCTATTTCATGGAAAGAACAGGTGTTCTTAATGTTTTGTACACTCAGTGTATATTGTGTTTATAATGAAATGACCTTAAATACGTCCTTCTGTTTTTAAAAAAAATTAAATTTAATCTACTAGTGTATGGGCTGCAGTGACCATAATACTGATTACAATCCTTCATTCTATAGCTAGAGGTCTCCTGATATCTCCAGGAGTGATACTGTAAGTATAATTTGTTAGATAATAATAAATATATGATGTCCGCTAGTGCTGTCTTTTTGCTAGCTGGGGCCATCTACTTTAAGTGCTCCCTGTCTTCCCAGTAGCTTTGTTGGTGTGTGAACTGGTGACTGATATCAACTTGCAGATGATTGTTGACACATCAACCAGGGTTAAGGGGCAGGGCAATTTGTGAATGTTGTTGTCTTCATAATCAGTGGCTGTATTGGAGGGGGAGTGGTCACTCCTCTCCTCGGCAATCAACAATTAGTTCCCGGGAGGTGTGCTCTTCACCTCTCCAAGGAAATTAGCAATTAGAGTTAGTACTTTAGTCTCCCCGGATTTCTCAACGATAGTCTCGACGCAAAACTAAGACCGTTGCCGAAACAAAGACGGTTCTGCCAAGTTGTTCTGTGGAGTTATTCGAGGAAGGAAAAAGAAGAAGGCTCCACACCATTCTCTCATTTGAGTTTCTAACGTAGTTATTTTCAGATCTCATTTTGCTCTTTCGTAGCTTTGGCAACTATGTGTGTTTCTCTACCTGTTTGCATCTCTCCCTGACACTCCCCACCCCTTGGCTGAAACCCTTGGAACACACAACCCATGTGGAATTCCTAGTCTCTGACAGTGTTTGGAACTGCCAATCTGCAGTCAAGAACGCAGAGTTCATCTCAGCCTCAGAGACATGGATCACCGTAGAGAACACTGCTAATCCAGCTGCTCTCTCTTCATCTGACTACGTTTCTCTCATAGTCCGAGAGCATCTGGTCATCGCGTTGGTGGTACAGGGCTACTCATTTCTCCTAAGTGGAGATATTCTCTTTTCTCCTTCACTTACCTGTCCATCTCCTCATTTGAATTCCATGCTATCACTGTCACTTGTCCACTGAAGCTTAACAATGTTGTCATATATTGCCCATCAGGTGCCCTTAGAGTTCCTCAATGAGCTTGACACCTGAGGGACAAGTGGATAAACAGTGACAGCATGGAATTTCTCTCCACTCCTTTTTTCTTTTGACCTCTCCCTTTCCCAGTCACCTCCCACTCGCAAGGTAGGCTTGACTTCATCTTTACTAGAGGCTGTTAATTTACTAATCTCACTACAACCCCCCCCCATGTCTCTGATCACTATTTTGTTTCCTTTTCTCTCCAATTCTCTTCCAGTCCTACCCGCTCAGCCCCTACCCAGATGGTCAATGTGCTGGCGCGATCTCTTTCTCTTTTCTTATCCTCTCTTCCTTCTGCTAAATCCTTCTCCCTCCTGACGCTCCTCCCTTCCTACATCCTTTGACTCGCACTGTTCCCTTTCCTCCCGGCCGGCTCGGCCCTCCCCTCGTGCTCCGTGGCTGAGTGACTCATTGTGAGTTTACAGAACTCATTGCGAGCTCCTCCTTTCTTAATCCTCCACCCCATCCCCTTCCCTCCTCCCTCTCTGCGGGCGACTTTGTCAACCACTTTGAAAAGAAGGTTGACTACATCTGCTCCTCATTCACTCAGCCTATTGAGTCCTGGTCCAACTCACACAGAACTACCCAACACCTTGACCTCTTCACCCCCCCCCAGATTAAATCCTGTGACTAGTGAGGTCCGGCTACCCGACAACCTGCCCGCTCGACCCCAACCCCTCCTCCCTTTTCCAGACCATCTCTGGAGACCTTCTCCCATTCCTCACTTTTGTCATCAACTCATCCCTGACCACTGGCTGTGTCCCCTCTGACTTCAAAATGGCCAGAGTCACTCCCCTCCTCAAGAAACCAACACTTGACCCCTCTGACGTCAAACTACAGACCCCTTTCTTTTATTTCCAAAACACTTGAGTGTGCTGTCTCTGATCAACTCTCTCGCTATCTCTCTCAGAACGAATCAAATCAAATGTATTTATATAGCCCTTCTTACATCAGCTGATATCTCAAAGTGCTGTACAGAAACCCAGCCTAAAACCCCAAACAGCAAGCAATGCAGGTGTAGAAGCACAATCTTCTTGACCCTAACCAGTCAGTCTTCAAGGCTGGTCACGCAACGGAGACTGCTCTTCTCTGTTTCACGGAGGCTCTTCGCACGGCTAAAGCTGACTCTGTCCTCTGTTTTCATCCTCCTAGATCTATCCGCTGCCTTCGACACCGTGAACCATCAGATCCTGCTCTCCACCCTCTTAGGGCTGACCGTCTCAGGCTCTTTTTTTATTTATTTAACTAGGCAAGTCAGTTAAAAACAAAGTCTTATTTACAATGACGTCCTAACTGGGACCCTGGGCAACACCCTGTCATTCTCTGCAAACATAAATGCAGTGACTCACTCCTGCAGGTTCATGCTCTACAACATCCGTAGAGTACGACCCCTGCCTCACACAGGAAGCGGTGCAGGTCCTAATCCAGACACTTGTCATCTCCCGTCTCGACTACTGCAACTCGCTGTTGGCTGGGCTCCCTGCTTGTGCCATCAAACCTCTGCAACTTATCCAGAATGTTGCAGTCCACCTGGTGTTCAACCTTCCCAAGTTCTCCCATGTCACCCCGATCATCTACACACTTCACTGGCTTCCAGTCAAAGCTCACATCCACTACAGGAACATGGTACTTGCCTATGGAACTGCCCCTCTCTACTTTCAGGCTCTGCTCAAACCCTACACCTCAACCCGAGCACTCTGTTCTGCCACCTCTGGTCTCTTGACCTTCCCAAAACTACGGGAGGGCAACTTCCGCTCAGCCCAGTCCCAGCTCTTCTCTGTCCTGGCACCCCAATGGTGGAACCAGCTTCCCCCTGAAGCTAGGACAGCAAAGTCCCCGCCAATCTTCCGAAAACATCTGAAAACCTACCTTCTTCAAAGAGTATCTTAAATAATCCCACAGCACTCCCCATCCCAAAAAAAGCCTTTCGTGAACTCACTCGCACTTGACTTTTTCCTCCCTTGCTAGCTCTGACTTTGCTTATAGCTACTTTACTGAGGAAAAATGTACTTACTATGACTCATATGTGGTTGTCCCACCTAGCTATCTTAAGTCACTCTGGATAAGACCATCTGCTAAATGACTAAAATGTAAACATACTAGTCACCATCTCTCAATGGGCAGAGTAGTCTAACATCAGAGTAGAGCACTATTAGGGAATAGGGTGCCATTTGGGACATACGCTAACTCTTATTTTCTGCCAGGATTGCAGGTCTGATGAACATGCAATATTGATTAGCATAATAATCATAATAATTATTCCAGTTCAGCAAAGAAAACTAACCAGCCTTTTTACTAGGGCTGTCCCAGACAAAAAAAAGAAATAAATAAATAAAATAAATAAATCTTGGTCGACTGAGAGTTCTGTATTTTTCCATATATGGACACATCCTATGTGTTCTAATCGAATCAACCATATATAAACTGAGCTTGTCTGATGCTTTAAACGCACTGTTTTAAGACACACAAATGACTAGAGGGAATCCGACATCAATGGATTTGAATGTGATCAGACTTGCTGTGCTGTTTAAAAAAAAAAGACAGCGAGTGACTGTGACCTGCACCCTTTTGTCTCTCTCCATGCCTCAGCGACCACTACAGAACATCAACAGTGTTTATCACGCTGTCCGTGTTGCTCAAGCTGCAACATAATTACGGCCATTACTGACTGAACCGTTCAGTAACCGAAATCCGTCATTTGTTTAGGAAAACCATTCTCTATTCCTTCAACCCTTGCTCTCTTTACTTGACACACAGCACCAGTCCAAGAGTTTGGACACCTACTCATTCAAGGGTTTTTCTTTATTTTTACTATTTTCTACATTGTAGAATAATAGTGAAGACATCAAATCTATGAAATAACACATACAGAATCATGAAGTAACCAAAAAGTGTTAAACAAATCAGAATATATTTTATATTTGAGATTCTTCAAAGTAGCCACCCTTTGCCTTGATGACAGATTTGCATTCTATCAACCAGTTTCACCTGGGATGCTTTTCCAACAGTCTTGAAGGACTTCCCACAAATGCTGAGCACTCTTTGGCTGCTTTTCCTTCACTCTGCGGTCCAACTCATCCCAAACCATCTCAATTGGGTTGAGGTCGGGTGATTGTGGAGGCCAGGTCATCTGATGCAGCACTCGATCACTCTCCATCTCGGTCAAAAAGCCCTGACACAGCCTGGAGGTGTGTTTTGGGTCATTGTCCTGTTGAAAAACCAATGATACTCCCACTAAGTGCAAGCCAGACTGGATGGCGTATCGCTGCAGAATGCTGTGGTAGCCATGCTGGTTAAGTGTGATTTCAATTCTAAATAAATCATAGACCGTGTCACCAGCAAATCACCCCCACAACATCACACCACCTCCATGCGTCACGGTGGGAACCACACATGCGAAGATTATCCGTTCACCTACTCTGTGTCTCACAAAGACATGGCGGTTGGAACCAAAAATATTTGGACTCATTAGACCAAAGGACAGATTTCTACCAGTCTAATATCCATTGCTTGTGTTTCTTGGCCCAAGCAAGGCTCTTCTTATTGGTGTCCTTTTAGTAGTGGTTTCTTTGCAGCAATTCTACCATGAAGGCCTAATTCACGCAGTCTCCTCTGAACAGTTGATGTTGAGATGTGTCTGTTACTTGAACTCTGTGAGGTGCAATCTGAGTTGCAGTTAATTGCCGATTTCTGAGGCTGGTAACTCTAATGAACTTATCCTCTGCAGCAGAGGTAACTCTGCTTCCTGCAGCAGAGGTAACTCTGCTTCGTTCTTCCTTTCCTGTGGCGGTCCTAATGAGAGCCAGTTTCATCATAGCGCTTAATGTTTTTTTCCACTGCACTTGAAGAAACTTTCAAAGTTCTTGAAATGTGCTTATTTGAGCTGTTCTTGCCATAATATGGACTTGGTCTTTTACCAAATAGGTCTATCTTCTGCATACCACCCCTACCTTCTCACAACACAACTGATTGGCTGAAACACATTAAGAAGGAAAGAAATTCCTATATTATACATAGAAGTTTTCTGACAAATGGAAGAGTGTAAACAACACTAAATAATAATTATAAGTAACACCAGAGAGGCTGTTCAAATGACAAAAAACTTCAGTATAAAGTCTTTATTACAGCATAGCAAAGATTGAAAACAGCCACATTTGTGAAATTGTTTATCCAACATGTTGTGGTTGAGTGAAGTTTGGCTGCTCAAGGAATTAGAAGACTATTAAACAAACACTCAAACAGAAACAGGATCTGTCTTATTTCTTTAGATATACAGTTGAAGTCGGAAGTTTACATACACCTTAGCCAAATACACATAAACTCAGTTTTTCACAATTCCTGACATTTAATCCTAGTAAAAATTCCCTGTCTTAGGTCAGTTAGGATCACCACTTTACTTAAAGAATGTGAAATGCCAGAATAATAGTAGAGAGAATGATTTATTTCAGCCTTTATTTCTTTCATCACATTCCCAGTGGGTCAGAAGTTTACATACAATCAATTAGTATTTGGTAGCATTGCCTTTAGATTGTTTAACTTGGGTCAAATGTTTCAGGTAGCCTTCCACAAGCTTCCCACAATAAGTTGGGTGAATTTTGGCCCATTCCTCCTGACAGAGCTGGTGTAACTGAGTCAGGTTTGTAGGCCTCCTTGCTCACATACACTTTTTCAGTTCTGCCCACAAATTATCTATAGGATTGAGGTCAGGGCTTTGTGATGGCCACTCTAATACCTTGACTTTGTTGTCCTTAAGCCATTTTGCCACAATTTTGGAAGTATGCTTGGGGTCATTGTCCATTTGGAAGACCCATTTGCGACCAAGCTTTAACATCCTGACTGATGTCTTGAGAAGTTGCTTCAATATATCCACATAATTTTAATTCCTCATGATGCCATCTCTTTTGTGAATTGCACCAGTCCCTCCTGCAGCAAAGCACCCCCACAACATGATGCTGCCACCCCTGTGCTTCACGGTTGGGATGGTGTTCTTCGGCTTGCAAGCCTCCCCCTTTTCCCTCCTAACATAACGATGGTCATTATGGCCAAACAGTTCTATTTTTGTTTCATTAGACCAGAGGACATTTCTCCAAAAAGTACGATCTTTGTCCCCATGTGCAGTTGCAATCCATAGTCTGGCTTTTTCATGTCGGTTTTGGAGCAGTGGCTTCTTCCTTGCTGAGCGGCCTTTCAGGTTATGTTGATATAGGACTTGTTTTACTGTGAATATAGATACTTTTGTACCTGTTTCCTCCAGCATCTTCACATGGTCCTTTGCTGTTGTTCTGGGATTGATTTGCACTTTTCACACTGAAGTACATTAATCTCTAGGAGACAGAACGCGTCTCCTTCCTGAGCTGTATGACGGCTGCGTGGTCCCATGGTGTTTATACTTGCGCACTATTTTTTGTACTGATGAACGTGGTATCTTCAGGCGTTTAGAAATTGCTCCCAAGCATGAACTGGACATGTGGAGGTCTTGGCTGATTTTTATTTATTTTTTATTTTCCCATGATGTCAAGCAAAGAGGCACTGTTTGAAGGTAGGCCTTGAAATACATCCACAGGCAATTCACTCAAATGTTGTCAATTAGTCTATCAGAAGCTTCTAAATCCGTGACATAATTTTCTGGAATTTTCCAAGCTGTTTAAAGGCACAGTCAGCTTAGTGTATGTAAACTTCTGACCCACTGGAATTGTGATACAGTGCATTCTAAGTGAAATAATCTGTCTGTGAACAATTGTTGGAAAAATGACTTGTGTCATGGACAAAGTAGAAGTCCTAACCGACTTGCCAAAACCATAGTTTGTTAACACGAAATTTGTGGAGTGGTTGAAAAACGAGTTTTAATGACTCCAACCTAAGTGTATGTAAACTTCCGACTTCAACTGTATATGGATGATTTATAAAACCAGGCACATTTAACTGTTAGGCTATTAATTATAGACCTAATTATGTTGGGGTTTCCTCACTCCTCACTTTTCTTAGACAATAAGAAAAGGGCTGTTTTCTCGTCTCCTAACTCCGCTGCTGCCTCTGCCGCATTGGTGTCAACACCAATATGCTGGTTAACTTTGCTATTATGCACATAGCAACACGGTCTAGGAAAGGCGCCAATTCAACAGTGCACGGATGTTTCAGAACCTCGGACAGTGACCGCTGTCCAACGTAGGAGAAAGAGCATTTGTTATAAAATGTATGTATTTTTATTAGTGTTGTACCGTTGTTCTTACATAATATAACCATTTGCGATTTCAGTAGCACATGTCTTAGTGATGGACTGTGCCATCCCCACGGCCTCCACAATGGATTAGTCCACTCAGACAGACACAAATCACACAGGTGTCTTGTACACCATGAAATTCTTCTTATTTTTTGCTACTGCTTTTGACCAGCCGACTGAATGGGGTCACCACTACCTTTTTACAATAGATCACTTCTGTACAGTAGGCTGGAGCATCCAACTGAAGAACTGCACAGCATACCAAGCCCTCTCTCCCTCATTCTCTCCCTCCCTCCCATCCTCCCTCTATGCACTGTGACAAGGTCAGGTCGACCTTCGTATAGCAGATCACACTCAATCTCATAAACTAGCTCCAGAACACAGAACACTGGTCCAGCAGGGACGGAAACAGGCACACTGCCGGAAGCTATCAAATCCCTCTCGCTCACCGCCTGCCTGCCTGACATCAAACACACACACACACAAACCCAGCAACACATACACACACACACACACACCCTCTGCACTGTGAGAACAAAAATCAGTGAGAAAGAATGATCTGCAGTTCTGACATTAGTTCTGAGTTCTGACATAAGACTATTAACCTACAAGTAGAAAGGCATACTCACATCACATCACGAAAAATGGCGTTAAATGGCGCCGGAAGAAATAGCAGCAGTTTTACTGGCGCCCAACCAATTGTGTTATTATGTGTTTTTTTTAGCGTTATTTGTAACTTATTTTGTACATAATGTTTCTGCCACCGTATCTTACGGAAAAAAAGAGCTTCAGGATATCAGGACAGCGATCACTCACCTCGGATTAGATAAAGATTTTTTCTTTAATAAGCAGGACGCACAGGATGTACTTCGAACACCCGACAAAGCCAACATTCCTGTCGTTGGCAAGAGGAAGAGACGCAGGTACAGAGGGCACAGAGCGGGGTGCCTCGTAAGGATCCGCAGACGGCGAGTGGGAAAGCTGCCTTTACCGTCAATATTACTTGCCAACGTGCAATCATTGGACAATAAATTAGACGAGGTACGATCACGAATATCCGACCAACGGGACATAAGAAACTGTAACATCTTATGTTTCACGGAATCGTGGCTGAATGGTGACATTGATATTCAGCTAGTGAGATACACGCTGCACCGGGGGGCGGTCTGTGCATATTTGTAAACAACAGCTGGTGCACGATATCGAAGGAAGTTTCTAGATTTTGCTCGCCTGAGGTAGAGTATCTTATGATAAGCTGTAGACCACACTATTTGCCAAGAGAGTTTTCATCCATACTTTTCGTGGCTGTTTATTTACCACCACAGATGGATGCTGGCGCTAAGACCACACTCAGTCAGCTTTATAAGGAAATAAACAAACAGGAAACCGCTAACCCAGGGGCGGCGCTCCTAGTGGCTGGGGACTTTAATGCAGGGAAACTTAAATCATTCTTACCTAATTTATATCAACATGTTAAATTCGCAACCAGAGGAAAAAAATTCTGAGACGCATACAAAGCTCTCCCTCGCCCTCCATTTGGTAAATCTGACAACAATTCTATCCTCCTGATTGCTGCTTACAAGCAAAAACTTAAGCAGGAAGCACCAGTGACTCGGTCTATAAAAAAGTGGTCAGATGAAGCAGTTGATAAACTACAGGACTGTTTTGCTAGCACAGACTGGAACATGTTCCAGGATTCTTCCGATGGCATTGAGGAGTACACCACATCGGTCACTGGCTTTATCAATAAGTGCATCGAGGACGTCGTCCAGACAGTGACTGTACGTACATACCCCAACCAGAAGCCATGGATTACAGGCAACATTTGCACTGAGCTAATGGGTAGAGCTGCCGCTTTCAAGGTGCAGGACTCTAACCCGGAAGGTTATAAGATATATTGCTATTCTCTCCGACGAACCATCAAACAGGCGAAGCGCCAATACAGGGTTAAGATTCAATCGTACTACCCCCGGCTCTGACGCTCGTCTTATGTGGCAGGGCTTGCAAACTACTACAGGCTACAAAGGGTAGCACAGCCACGAGCTGCCCAGTGACACGAGCCTACCAGACGAGCTAAATCACTTCTATGCTCGCTTCGAGACAAGCAACACTAAGGCATGCATGAGAGCATCAGCTGTTCCGGACGACTGTGTGATCACGCTCTCTGTAGCCGACCTGAGTAAGACCTTTAAACAGGTCAACATTCACAAGGCCGCGGGGCCAGACGGATTACCAGGATGTGTGCTCCGGGCATGTGCTGACCAACTGGCAGGTGTCTTCACTGACATTTTCAACATGTACCTGATTGAGTCTGTAATAGCAACATGTTTCAAGCAGACCACCATAGTCCCTGTGCCCAAGAACACTAAGTCAAACAGCCTAAATGACTACAGATCTGTAGCACTCACGTCCGTAGGCATGAAGTGCTTTGAAAGGCTGTTAATGCCTCACATTAACACCATTATCACAGAAAACCTAGACCCACTCCAGTTTGCATACCACACCAACAGATCCACAGATGATGAAATCTCTATTGCACTCCACACTGCCCTTTCCCACCTCGACAAAAGGAACACCTACGTGAGAATGCTATTCATTGACTACAGCTCAGCGTTCAACACCATAGTACACTCAAAGCTCATCACTAACCTAAGGATCCTGGGACTAAACACCTCCCTCTGCAACTGGATCCTGGACTTCCTGACGGGCCATCCCCAGGTGGTGAAGGGTAGGTAGCAACACATCCGCCACGCTGATCCTCAACACTGGAGCCCCTCAGGGGTGCGTGCTCAGTCCCCTCCTGTACTCCCTGTTCACCCACTACTGCGTGGCCAGGCACGACTCCAACACCATCATTAAGTTTGCAGATGACACAACAGTGGTAGGCCTGATCACCGACAACGACGAGCCTGCCTATAGGGAGTAGGTCAGAGACCTGGCTGGGTGGTGCCAGAATAACAACCTATCCCTCAACTTAATCAAGACAAAGGAGATGATTGTGGACTACAGGAAAAGGAGGACCGAGCACGCCCCCATTCTCATCAACGGGGCTGTAGTGGGGCAGGTTGAAATCTTCAACTTCCTTGGTGTCCACATCACCAACAAACTAGAATGGTTCAAACACACCAAGACAGTTGTGAAGAGGGCACGACAAAGCCTATTCCCCCTCAGGAAGCTAAAAAGAGTTGTCACGGGTCCTCAGATCCTCAAAAGGTCTACAGCTGCAACATCGAGAGCATCCTGACTGGTTGCATCACTGCCTGGTATGGCAACTGCTTGGCCTCCGACCGCAAGGCACTACAGAGGGTAGTGATTACGGCCCAGTACATCACTGGGGCTAAGCTGCCTGCCATCCAGGACCTCTACACCAGGCAGTGTTGTCAAAGACCCCAGCCACCCCAGTCATAGACTGTTCTCTCTACACTGCATGGCAAGCGGTACCGGAGTGCCAAGTCTAGGACCAAAAAGCTTCTCAACAGCTTTTACCCCCAAGCCATAAGACTCCTGAACAGGTAATCAAATGGTACCCAGACCTTTTCATTGTCCCCCAACCCCTCTGTTACGCTGCTGCTACTCTCTGTTTGTTATATATACATAGTCACTTTAACTATACATTCATGTACATACTACCTCAATCAGTAAGAAACTGTCATTTACATTATTGAGGAGGAGGGGAGAGAGGGGGGAGGGGAAGAGATAAATACAGATGGTATCATAGAGAAAGATATATGGGGAGAGAGAGAGCGAGAGACATAGTTTGTGTGATAGCTCTAACCTGGATGGTCATGTGGAGACTAGGTTCCAGTTGCAAATATGAGTTCAAGTGCATCGCTGGGTAGTTAAATAACATAAAGGTTTGAGTTGAGCCCATCTGGAGGTCAGGGCTTCACCTCTCGCCTGACTGGTCAGTTCCTCAGGACAGCCAGTCAGATCACTGCACTCATCATCTCCCTCATCAGGCAGTGACAGTCGTCTGGTGACTGTAGTACAGTGATCTGATTCTCTCTCTGTCTCTCGCTCTCAGTAGTGTAGTAATTGAATGCAATGAAAAATAATGAAAATACTGTGGTAGTAATAAAAACAGTTTTATATGGATGTGGGTTATGTTTATCCCCAAGGCTACAGAGACCTTGTATTGGTTCAGGACCCTGTAATCATGATAACATGATTTGTGAATACCCTAAATCGCACCCTATTCCCTATTTAGCACACCACTTTTTTACCAGGGCCAATACAGCTCTTGTCAAAAGTAGTGTACTATATAGGGAATAGGGTAGCATACATGGTTTTACTGTATATTCATTACAGTATATATTTATATTGTAATGGTTTGTGGAATGATGTTGTGCTCAGGCCATCTCTGAACCACCAGAGAGCAATAATGTTTGCAACTACATCCCTGTTTCCGATTCCCATGTATCTTATGATATGATCCGTAGACATTCTGTTTGTGTCTGCAGACTGTCAGGCTGTGTCATGTGTCTGTACTGCTGTACTGCTTAGAGACCAAGATATCAAGCAGCTCTCACTGTGAACCCCTCTGTTTCTCTCTCTCTCTCGCTGTCTCTGTCTCTCTTTCTGTGTGTGTGTTGGTCTCTGTTGTTAGCGCTGTCAGGTTCCACAGCTATGACACTGCCATCTGTCTGCTCTGCCAGCCCCATGCTGCCCGGCGACACACACGCGCACACATACACACAAACCTCCCGACCCAGGCTGGCCATCCAATCTGTCATTAATAGACTTTCACAGGTGACTGTTCCCATCAGTACTTCTCCCTCTGGGGGGAGGCAGGCTGACAAGCAGCCAGCAGGTTACTGACCGTGTGTGTGTAGAAGAGAAGGACAGGGATGCGTTAGACCATAAGCTTAGCCAGCTCTACAGGGAGACCAAGTCTACTCTACAGCTTCATTGAGAAGCAATTACAGAAGTGAAATAATTCCATCACACATCAAATAAGCACCTAACCTAACAGAGGCATCAATCACACTCTGCTCTGGATGGTCACACACACACACACACACACACACACACACACACACACACACACACACACACACACACACTGTCTGGCTAATTGCATTTCTTCCATGCTTCCTGGTGTCTGTAATGGAAGGTCTGTTTGGAGGCGATGAGGTTTGATTCTGACTGGCTGCTTTGGACTCCATCTCTTTTTTTCTCCATCATGCATTCACTAACAACACTGTTTGATTTCTGTCTGAAATAGCTGTTATTTCTGATTTTCTTTTCTGTATCATTCCCTCTGCACTTTTACGCTGACACTTAACAGAATAACAGACATATCTCTGCTGTTGTTCTACTGTTGTTCTACTGTTGTGTTTGATATCATGACAAAGGACATCCAGCTGCAGCAGGAACAATACAGAGTGTTTTTGTCTCTGATATGAGCTGAACATCTCACTCACTCACTCACTCACTCACTCACTCACTCACTCACTCACTCACTCTTTCCTCTCTGTCCTGCTGAATCCATGTCATTCTGGTAGATAGATGGTTCCATGACTGGTGAAACGGTTTAGAACTCATTGAAGACAACTCTAAGTGTGACGCATTCCCTGCAGTTGTCTATAGCTTCTAAAGTTATGACATGTTCTTTCACACTGTCTATAAATGACACTGTTCAATAACCTATGTTGATAAGCATAAACCGATCAGTTGAAAACCAGCATTTCCCTCCAAGGTTGTGGAGATCAAGCAGCATGTGTGCACATGTGCATGCGTGTATGTAGGGACCAGCAGGACCAGATGGGGCCTTTGTCTGGGGGTAATGAGCGTGATGTTTCAGGGTCTGACAGACCAGGCAGGTGGGACCAACCCATGGAGCAGGCAGGCAGGTTGTAGTAATTCCACTCCTAGGCCCGAACAGGGTAGAGCAGAAAGACAGGCTGGACAGGGCAGGGTAGGGCGGAGAGACAGGCTGGACAGGGCAGAGTAGGGCAGAGAGACAGGCTGGACAGAGCAGGGTAGGACAGAAATACAGGCTGGACAGGACAGGGCTGGGTAGGGCAGACACAGAGGCACTCAGAGTTCCTGGGAGTGGACAGAAGGAGCTATAGAGGGCAGTGGGGGAGGGAGCAGGCAGGAGGTTCTATAGAGAGGTTAAAGGGGACAGGGGAGAAGTGGTGGAGGTAGCTGTGTATGCCGCTCTGTGTCAGTCTTCGCCACAGGTTATAGGCGTGGAGTCAAAGATACAGCGTTCTTATAAATCGTCTGAACATATCTGGCAATGTTTTTATTTATTTTTTATCCCCAATTTTGTGATATCCAGTTGGTAGTTGGAGTCTTGTCCCATCGCTGCAACTCCCGTATGGACTCGGGAGAGGCGAAGGTCGAGAGCCATGCGTCCTCCAACACACGACCCTGCCAAGCCGCACTGCTTCTTGACATACTGCTCGCTCAACCCGGAAGCCAGCCACACCAATGTGTCGGAGGAAACACCGTTCAACTGGCGATCGTGTCAGCGTGCATGCGCCCGGACCGCCACAAGGAGTTGCTGGGGCGCGATGGGACAAGGACATCCCGGCTGGCCAAACCCTCCCCTAACCCGGACAACGCTGGGCCAATTGTGCTCCGCCTCATTGGTCTCCCGGTCACGGCTGGCTGTGACACAGCCCGGGATCGAACCCGGATCTGTAGCGATGCCTCTAGCACTGCGATGCAGTGCCTTAGACAGCTGCGCCACTCGGGAGGCATCTGGCAATGTTAGCGGTTAGTGTAGCTACAGGAGCGTGATCAACATCAGTGGAGGAACATCAATCACATTCCAACCATGGAACATTCTGTTTCCCCCAACACTATCAGACAACCGTGACCCGCCTGTCTGATAAGTAGAGATGGAGGAGGTGGACTACGAGGAGGAGGAAAGAGAGAGCAACAGAGAGCGAGACAAAAAGAGGAGAAAGGAAAGAGAGGGAGAGGAGCGGAACAGCAAAGATCCCATTCGTAGAGAGAGCAAGAGAGAAAGACAGGGAGAGAGGTAGAGAGAGAGCGACGGTAAAAGGGAGAGGTAGACTAGTTTAGGAGCACAGCTCTGTGATATACGTATGGAGGGAATGATTGTCTTTCTAGCACTGTGTTTGACATTGTTAAGTGGGAGATCATTTTTGTTAAAACGGTTCTGGGCAAAAGAATCCTGCTTGGAGGAATAGATAACAGCAAAATGAAATTGGCTAGGAAAAAACATGGTGAGCTGTGACCTTTATATGCAGTTAAGTGTATGTTATTTTGGAGCCATGCTTTATGGAATGACAGAGAACTGTATAGGAGAGATATATCAGTCAATTTGGGTTGTGTTTTAATCTGAGTTGTTTCAATCTGGGTTGTGTTTTAATCTGAGTTGTGTTTTAGTCTGAATTGTGTTTCTGTGGTTCAGAGATTCTGAAGCATTGTTCTTATATGATCTAGATCAGGGGTACTCAACTATTACCCTACGAGGTCCGGAGTCTACTGGTTTTCTGTTCTACCTGATCATTAATTGCACCCACCTGGTGTCCCAGGTCTAATTCAGTCCCTGATTAGAGGGGAAGAATGTCTTCGAGGTCCAGAGTTGAGTTTGAGGGATCTAGATTATCATCCTGAGATTATGACTTTCTGAGGTCTTGTGAGGAGAAAGCTGCTGTAAGTGTGTATTTCTGATTTACATGAATACATTATGGCCCGGTCCTGCTCTCAGCTTGGTGACTCTCTCCATCTCCCTCTCTCTGCATTGCAGTGTGCTGCTCTTCTCTCCTCTCTTCCCTTTCTCTCTCGGTTTTCCCTCTACACTGATGTAGGATCTTATTTTGATCCAGTTTGCTACAGCAGGAAAATAATCCTCCAGCAACAGGAAATGTTAACTTTTATGTGGATTATAATTAATATACATTTTTGTAGCAGTTGATATATTTTTTTGCAAAGGGAAAATGAAGTGGAAATTACAAACTTCAGAAGCCATTTTAAACCTAAAATATAATACAAGTTTTACATGTCTTGCATGGCAGTAAAGTTCACCTGCAACCGGGTGATCAAATTAGGACCGACTTCTGTACACCACTTTACCGTAGGTATCACCCTAGCTCTCTCTCGCCCAGCAATCGTCTCCATATGCCTCCAGTCTGTGTCTGTGAAGCAGTATAATAGAATAGAACAGGAAGTGTATCTGTAGGTTAATGAGGTTAACGACTCTGACAACTCTTATCCTGCCTGGAGCTGTTCAATTAGCAGAGATGATTAGACAGGCTTGGGTGACTACCACTGCTTTTCTGTTCTGTTCTGCTGTTTGTTGAGGAGGGAGAGGGGGAGAGAGAGAAGGAGACGGAGAGAGACGGACAGAGAGAGACAGGGGGGAACTCCTGTCCAAGTGTTTCTCCTAGCTACAGAATTAGTCAGTCCGTCCCACTGCACCATGCAGCCCCCAGCCAAGGTGAGATGAGCACAGCTGAATGCTGCAGTGCAGAGCTGCTCCAAGGTGACTGGGGTGCTGAAGCATTGCTATATGTGTCAGAGAATAGATATCCAGTGAATAGATATACTGCAGCTAGATATCCCAACTGTTGTAGGGTTGGTTGTGATAATTATTGATTGTGACTCTTTTAAACCTTTCTTTCATTGTGGAACTGCAGAGCTCCAAATTGTCAAGATCTGACAACAACATATGCTTGTCTGTGTGTGTGTGTGTGTGTGTATGTGTGTATGTGCGTGTGTGTGTCAGTCAACTGTTAGCAGCAGATGGCTCCAGGCATCTCTTTAATAAGACAGACAGACGCTCTGACAGGAAACGGCAGCAAAGCATCTGTACTGATTCCTCACCTTTAGATGCACACACGTAGGGTAGTGAGTCCTGGCGTGTCCTAGTGTGCCCTTATGTGCTGAAACCAATCATGGAGTTGTGCGTCAATCTAAGTAACATAAAACAATCCCCATCAAAATCTGTCAGTTTAAACTAAAGATATCAGGTTTCTGCATGGGCTGCGTCTCAATCCAGCACATCTGCCTATGTCAGCCTTCCGCATCTGCGGTGGAAGGGTGGCCGAGCTACAGCGGTGTTTGTCAGACCATGGGACATACCGAAAATTTGTCTTCTCACAAAAAGCCTGTAGCGTCACAGGACTTGTCTGAAGGTAACCCATACAAATGAATGGAAATATGGATGTAGTTTCGTGCCAACAAAAATAAGGGGTTAAATATTTCTTTCTTATATCTCCTAGATATAGGACAGACACTTCAAAAAACATTTACCCATTTATGAATGTGTTATTCAATGTTTTTCAATGGACTGTAGTAGTAAAGGCCAAATTCAATATGTTATTTTATTTTATAAAATTCAATATCATATAGCTAAATGATCCATGGTATGACCATCTTAAAATAATTCCATATGTTAGCTAATTCCATATGTTCCCACGGGGGGCTAGTACAAAAAAGAAAAAATGCATGAAATGAAAATGAAATGTATGTATTCACTACTGTAAGTCTCTCTGGATAAGAGCGTCTGCTAAATGACTAAAATGGAAAAAAAAGGAAATGTAGCTTAACATATAGCATCTCCCATGCTGTCTAGCTGCATGTTGAGATGCTATATCATAGAAGATTGGAAGACATGTATAGAAAAACCTGTGTGTGTGTGTGTGTGTGTGTGTGTGTACCTACAGTATGTGGTGTGGTTTTGACCTCAGCAGTACTACGGCCCTGAGTGCCCAAGAGACAGGGAGGTCGTCTCCTCTCGCTGCCATGACTACGAGGCCTGCTTGCTGTGTGTGTTCTGTGATCTGTAGCGACACTCCCCAGACCTCCTAGTTATTCTATTCACATCACAGCCCCTCTTCCATTCCACCAGATGTATTTTTCAAGATAGCTTTTTAATTTTCTCCCCTGCTCTGGACTGGCAACGCTCACTACAAATCCTGTTTGACAATCTGAGCATTGACTGGAAAAGAGATGGAGGGGATGAAAGATAAACAGAGGGGTAGAGGCAGGGAGATAGAAAGGCAGGGGTTGTGTGGAGAGGAGTGAAGAGGAGAGGAAAGGATATGACTGGAGAGGAATGGAAAAGAGAGGAATGGAGAGGAAAGGGACTCAGCTGAGAAGCCTTTAGATGGGGATGCAGACCTCTGTCTCTCACAGTGAGCTGTGAATGTGAAGTGACTGGGTGGGTTTGGGAAGTAGAACACAGTGTCTCAGGGAGCTGGGAGGTCTCTATACTGACCTTAGGATCCACCCCCAGCAGGGGAGGAAGCTAACACTCAGTGGACACAACCAGTTAATAGGGTGATGCTAACACTTAGTGGACACAACCAGTTAATAGGGTGATGCTAACACTTTATGGACACAACCAGTTAAAGCATGATGCTAACACTCAGTGGACACAACCAGTTAACAGGCTGATGCTAACACTTAGTGGACACAACCAGTTAACAGGGTGATGCTAACACTTTATGGACACAACCAGTTAAAGCATGATGCTAACACTCAGTGGACACAACCAGTTAACAGGCTGATGCTAACACTTAGTGGACACAACCAGTTAACAGGGTGATGCTAACACTTTATGGACACAACCAGTTAAAGCATGATGCTAACACTCAGTGGACACAACCAGTTAATAGGGTGATGCTAACACTTAGTGGACACAACCAGTTAACAGGGTGATGCTAACACTTTATGGACACAACCAGTTAAAGCATGATGCTAACACTCAGTGGACACAACCAGTTAACAGGCTGATGCTAACACTTAGTGGACACAACCAGTTAACAAGGTGATGCTAACACTTTATGGACACAACCAGTTAAAGCATAATGCTAACACTCAGTGGACACAACCAGTTAACAGGCTGATGCTAACACTTAGTGGACACAACCAGTTAAAGCATGATGCTATCACCCAGTGGACACAACCAGTTAACAGTTAACCTGTCTATATAAAGTCCCACAGTTGACAGTGCATGTCCGAGCAAAAACCAAGCCGTGAGGTCGAAGGAGTTGTCCGTAGAGCTCCAAGACATAATTGTGTCAAGGCACAGATCTGGGGAAAAGTACCCAAAAAATTTATGCAGCATTGAAGGTCCCTAGAACACAGTGGCCTCCATCCTTCTTAAATGGAAGAGGTTTGGAACCACGAAGGCTTTCCCTAGAATTGGCCGCCCAGCCAAACTGAGCAATCGGGGGATAAGGACCTTGGTCAGGGTGGTGACCAAGAACCCGATGGTCACTCTGACAGACCTCCAGAGTTCCTCTGTGAAGATGGGAGAACCTTCCAGAAGGACAACCATCTCTGCACAGCAATCCACCAATCAGGCCTTTATGGTAGAGTGCCACTCCTCAGTAAAAGGCACATAACAGCCCACTTGGAGTTTGCCAAAAGGCAACTAAAGACTCTCAGACCATGAGAAGAAGATTCTCTGGTCTGATGAAGCCAAGATTGAATTATTTGGCCTGAATGCCAAGCTGGAGGAAACCTGGCACCATCCCTACGGTGAAGCATGGTGGTGGCAGCATCATGCTGTGGGGATGTTTTTCAGCGGCAGGGACAGGGAGACTAGTCAGGATCAAGGCAAGATGAACAGGGCAAAGTACAGAGAGATCCTTGATGAAAACCTGCTCCAGACCGCTCAGGACCTCAGACTGGGGTGAAGGTTCACCAACAGAACAATGACCCTAAGCACACAGCCAAGACGACGCCGGAGTGGCCCTGAGACTAGTCTCTGAAAGTCCTTGAATGGCCCTGCCAAAGCCCGGAATTGAACCCGATCTAACATTTCTGTGCAGCAACGCTCCCCATCCAACCTGACAGAGCTTGAGAAGATCTGCAGAGAATAATGGGAGAAACTCCCCAAATACAGGTGCGCCAAGCTTGTAGAGTCATACACAATAAGACTCAAGGCTGTAATCGCTGTCAAAGATGCTTCAACAAAGAACTTAGTAAAGGGTCTGAATACTTATGTAAATGTGATATTTCAGTTTTTTATTTGTAATGAATTAGCAAAAATGTCAAACATTATGGGGTATTGTGTGTAGTTTGAGGGGAACAAACTATTTAATAGATTTTAGAATAAGGCTGTAACGTAACAACATGTGGAAAAAGTCAAGGGGGCTGGAAACTTTCCTAAAGGCATCTCTCTCCCCCCCAGTCGAAAGTTTGGACACATCAACTTATTCAAGGGTTTTTCTTTATTTTTACTATTTTCTACATTGTGGAATAATAGTGAAGACATGCAAACTATGAAATAAGTTATATGGATTCATGTAGTAACCAACAAAGTCATATACAAATCAAAACATAGATTATTCAAAGTAGCCACCCTTTGCCTTGATGACAGCTTTGCACACTCTTGGCATTGTCTCAACCAGCTTCACCTGGAATGCTTTTCCAACAGTCTTGATGAAGTTCCCACATATGCTAAGCACTTGTTGGCTGCTTTTCCTTCACTCTACAAAGCACCCCCACCCCATTACACTTCCTCCTCCATGCTTCTTGGTGGGAACTACACATGCAGAGATCATCCATTCATCTACTCTGCGTCTCACAAAGACAAGGTGGTTGGAACCAAAAATCGCAAATTTGGACTCATTAGAGTCCAAATTTGGACAGATTTCCACTGGTCTAATGTCCATTGCTTGTGTTTCTTGGCCCAAGCATGGCTCTTCTTCTTATTGGTGTCCTTTAGTAGTGGTTTCTTTGCAGCAATTCGACCATGAAGGCCTGATTCACGCAATCTCCTCTGAACAGTTGATGTCGAGATGTGTTTGTTACTTGAACTCTGAGCATTAGTGAGGTCGGGCACTGATGTTGGGTGATTATGCCTGGCTCTCCGTCAGCATTCCAATTAATCCCAAACGCGTTCAATGGGGTTGAGTTCAAGTTCTTCCACCCTGATCTCAACAAATCATTTCTGTATGGACCTTGCTTTGTGCACTGGGACATTGTCATGCGGAAACAGGAAAGGGCCTTACCCAAACTGTTGCCACAAAGTTGGAAGCACAGAATTGTCTAGAATGTCATTGTATGCTGTAGCGTTGATTTCCCTTCACTGGAACCTGAACCATGAAAACAGCCCCAGACCATTATTCCTCCTCCACCAAAATTGACTGTTGGCACTATGCATTGGGCAGGTAGCATTCTCCTGGCATCCGCCAGTCCCAGATTTGTCCGTCAGATGGTGAAGCACGATTAATGATTAATCTCTCCAGAGAACGGATTTCCAGAGTCCAACAGCGGCGAGCTTTACACCACTACAGCCAACACTTGGCATTGCGCATGGTGATCTTAGGCTTGTGTGCGGCTGCCCGGCCATGGAAACCCATTTCATGTAGCTCCCGACAAACAGTTATTTTGCTGATTTTGCTTCCGGAGGCAGTTTGGAACTCGGTAGTGAGTGTTGCAACCGTGGACAGACTATTTGTTTGAGCTACGCGCTTCAGCACTCAGCAGCCCTGTTTTGTTAGCTTGTGTGGCCTACCACTTCGCGGCTGAGCTGTTGTTGCTCCTAGACATTTCCACTTCACAATAACAGCACTTTCTGTTGACAGGGGCAGCTCTAGCAGAG
This sequence comes from Salmo trutta, assembly GCF_901001165.1. Classification (NCBI taxonomy): domain Eukaryota; kingdom Metazoa; phylum Chordata; class Actinopteri; order Salmoniformes; family Salmonidae; genus Salmo; species Salmo trutta. The sequence continues at coordinate 61,121,496 of NC_042969.1, read as the reverse complement.
CAGAAATTTGACGAACTGACTTGTTGGGAAGGAGGCATCATATAACGTGCCAAGTTGAAAGTCACAGAGGTCTTCAGTAAGGCTATTCCATTGCCAACGTTTGTCTATGGCCATTGCATGGCTGTGTGCTCAATTTTATACACCTGTCAGCCACCAATGTGGCTGAAATAGCCAAATTCACTCTATTGAAGGGGTGTCCACATACTTTTGTGTGTGTGCATATATATATATATATATATATATATATATATATATATATTATATATATATATATATATAATATATATATATATATATATATATATATATATATATATTATATATATATATATATATATATATATATATATATATATATATATATAATATATATATATAATATATATAATATATATATATATATATATATATATATACTGCTCAAAAAAATAAAGGGAACACTTAAACAACACATCCTAGATCTGAATGAAAGAAATAATCTTATTAAATACTTTTTTCTTTACATAGTTGAATGTGCTGACAACAAAATCACACAAAAACAATCAATGGAAATCCAATTTATCAACCCATGGAGGTCTGGATTTGGAGTCATACTCAAAATTAAAGTGGAAAACCACACTACAGGCTGATCCAACTTTGATGAAATGTCCTTACAACAAGTCAAAATGAGGCTCAGTAGTGTGTGTGGCCTCCACGTGCCTGTATGACCTCCCTACAACGCCTGGGCATGCTCCTGATGAGGTGGTGGATGGTCTCCTGAGGGATCTCCTCCCAGACATGGACTAAAGCATCCGCCAACTCCTGGACAGTGTGTGGTGCAACGTGGCGTTGGTGGATGGAGCGAGACATGATGTCCCAGATGTGCTCAATTGGATTCAGGTCTGGGGAACGGGCGGGCCAGTCCATAGCATCAATGCCGTCCTCTTGCAGGAACTGCTGACACACTCCAGCCACATGAGGTCTAGCATTGTCTTGCATTAGGAGGAACCCAGGGCCAACCGCACCAGCATATGGTCTCACAAGGGGTCTGAGGATCTCATCTCGGTACCTAATGGCAGTCAGGCTACCTCTGGCGAGCACATGGAGGGCTGTGCGGCCCCCCAAAGAAATGTCACCCCACACCATGACTGACCCACCGCCAAACCGGTCATGCTGGAGGATGTTGCAGGCAGCAGAACGTTCTCCACGGCATCTCCAGACTCTGTCACGTCTGTCACGTGCTCAGTGTGAACCTGCTTTCATCTGTGAAGAGCACAGGGCGCCAGTGGCGAATTTGCCAATCTTGGTGTTCTGTGGCAAATGCCAAACGTCCTGCACGGTGTTGGGATGTAAGCACAACCCCCACCTGTGGACGTCGGGCCCTCATACCACCCTCATGGAGTCTGTTTCTGACCGTTTGAGCAGACACATGCACATTTGTGGCCTGCTGAAGGTCATTTTGCAGGGCTCTGGCAGTGCTTCTCCTGCTCCTCCTTGCACAAAGGCGGAGGTAGCGGTCCTGCTGCTGGGTTGTTGCCCTCCTACGGCCTCCTCCACGTCTCCTGATGTACTGGCCTGTCTCCTGGTAGCGCCTCCATGCTCTGGACACTACGCTGACAGACACAGCAAACCTTCTTGCCACAGCTCGCATTGATGTGCCATCCTGGATGAGCTGCAATACCTGAGCCACTTGTGTGGGTTGTAGACTCTGTCTCATGCTACCACTAGAGTGAAAGCACCACCAGCATTCAAAAGTGACCAAAACATCAGCCAGGAAGCATAGGAACTGAGAAGTGGTCTGTGGTCCCCACCTGCAGAACCACTCCTTTATTGGGGGTGTCTTGCTAATTGCCTATAATTTCCACCTGTTGTCTATGCCATTTGCACAACAGCATGTGACATTTATTGTCAATCAGTGTTGCTTCCTAAGTGGACAGTTTGATTTCACAGAAGTGTGATTGACTTGGAGTTGCATTGTGCTGTTTAAGTGTTCCCTTTATTTTTTTGAGCAGTGTGTGTATGTATATATATATATATATATATATATATGTCCCATATACTGAGATCATGTGACAGATCATGTGACACTTAGATTGCACACAGGTGGACTTTATTTAACTAATTATGTGACTTCTGAAGGTAATTGGTTGCACCAGATCTTATTTAGGGGCTTCATAGAAAAGGGTGTGAATACATATGCACGCACCACTTTTCCATTTTATTTTTTTTTGAATTTTCTTAAACAAGTTATTTTTTTCATTTCACATCACCAATATGGACTATTTTGTGTATGTCCATTACATGAAATCCAAATAAAAATCAATTTAATTATAGGTTGGAATGCAACAAAACAGGAAAAACACGAAGGGGGATGAATACTTTTGCAAGGCACTGTATACAGTACCAGTCAAAAGTTTGGATACACCTACTCATTCAAGCATTTTTCTTTATTTTTTTACTATTCACTATTATTCTACAATGTAGAAAAGACATCAAAACTATGAAATAACATATAGAATCATGTAGTAACCAAAAAAGTGTTAAACAAATCGAAATTGTAGCCACTCTTGGTCATGGCACATCATCAAGGCTCCTCTAGAGATCTGCCAGATTTCCTTTCTCCTCTAATTGCATTGTAGGGTGGATTGGGTTTATGGTTACCTTGATAATCTTCTTGTGTACCTTTGACAATAATAGAACATTCCAATTATTCCAATATTATATGGAATTTATTTTATTTCCTTTCAAATAGTCGAGTAATGTTAGCAGTAAGCATTAAGCTAGATAAATCGAACAGGCTGGGATTTAAAATCTTTCATTTTCCCCTGATTTATTATGTGGAGAGAAGGTGATTAAACTACCTGTTCTTCCCCAGTCCCTCTCTCCTCCATCTCTCCTCCCTCTCTCCCCTTCCATCCCTCTTCCTCTCACTCTCTCCTCCCTGGTAATTAGACTCCCTCTTTCCTCCCTCTCTCCTTCTTCTCTCCTCCCTCTCTTCCCTCTCTAGGGACTACCTTCCAGTTCTGTTCCTGTTCAATAAATCACTCAGGTCCTTTTAGCCCTCACAAAGGGACTGCTGATTTGATATAATATTTCCTAAAAGTAATTGCAGCAACTGAATCAGATGATAGAATGCTACAGGCCTGGAGGAGTGCATGATGGGGGAGGACAGGAGGAAGAGGGTGCGTGTGTGTGTGTGTGCGTGTGTGTGCGTGTAGTAGCAAGGGAGGTAGAAACTCCCACACATGGACAGACATCTTTTTTCTCATGATGAACAGGGGCGGGCCAGGTGTTAATGATGCTGGGTCAGGGAGCAGAGCAATGTGATGCCCCATTAACTCTAAATAGATCTGCCATACATCACACCTGACTGAGGGGTGGAGTTGATCATTCTGGACCATCTATATGTCCACATAAATGCATGGAGAAGATTATACTGTATAGATCAGACAGGATCATGTGTGTATGTCTCAACAATAATATGACTGTAATCACTAATCCTCTAATCTCTAGTGTTTCAACAGAGTGTTGACCTGTCCTTTGTGTTGTTCCTGTGTTTGTCCACCCCGGTGTGATCATGATCACATGCTGCATGTTAGTCTGTAATCCAGTCACACTACCTCGCTGGGCTCTGCTGTTTCCCAGTGCTGGGTTTATGCACAAAGCTCTCGTGCATTAACATTTCACTGCCGTCCCTACTCTCCGGTTCAGTGCACACATTGTTGCTCTAGCCCTGCGCAAACCCGTCTGATTCAACCACTCAACTCATCATCTAGCCCTTTGATTAAGTGTGCGTGTGCAGGGCTGGAACAAAACTGTGTTGAGAAACTCTGACCCCCCCCCCCCCGACAGCAGATGTGTAGTTTAAGCCAAGAGGATCAGGTGTCTGGATGATGTAGCGATGATCAGCAAGGAGGAGAGGGAAGGTTTGGCTGCAGGAAGCAGGAGGTGGCTTGTGGCTTGTTACAGTGTGTAACTGGGCTCTCAGATATGTGCTCTGTTCACAGTAGCATCATGGCCTAGTTTACACACATTCATCAAAGCTGCTGTTTAAAAGACTATTTCCTTTCTGGTGTTACATTGCTAGTACGCTGGGACATCTATATGCGTTTTGGTGTGTGTATGACGTCGACGTCCTGCTGATTAGAGTATAGACCATGACAGCTACAAAAGGGGGTTTAATTTGTGGGTTTTGCCTGGTGCATTTACTCGCACAAGGCTGTTCTGCCAGTTATGCAAATGAATGAATTCATTTACATTATATTGGAATGAGGAAGTGGTTCTAGTCCCCAGAGCATCAGAGCAGCTGTGGTGTCCTACTATTCACACTACTACACAGTCTGGCAAACACACCATGTGTGTGTGTTGCTCACAGTGTTGTTCATTAGCGATGTTCAGCCGATTAATCAAGAGCAATAAACCCATTTCTATATCTAATCTCTCTCTCTCTCTCCCTCGCTCTCTTTCCCTCTCTCCCTCGCTCTCTTTCCCCCTCTCCCTCTCCCTCGCTCTCTTTCCCCCTCTCCCTCGCTCTCTTTCCCCCTCTCCCTCTCCCTCGCTCTCTTTCCCCCTCTCCCTCGCTCTTTCCCTCTCTCCCTCGCTCTCTTTCCCCCTCTCCCTCGCTCTCTTTCCCCTCTCCCTCGCTCTCTTTCCCCCTCTCCCTCGCTCTCTTTCCCCCTCTCCCTCGCTCTTTCCCCCTCTCCCTCGCTCTTTCCCCCTCTCCCTCGCTCTCTTTCCCCCTCTCACTCGCTCTCTTTCCCCCTCTCCCTCGCTCTCTTTCTCCCTCTCCCTCGCTCTCTTTCCCCCTCTCCTTGACTCTTTCCCCCACTCCTTGACTCTTTCCCCCACTCTCCCTGACTCTTTCCCCCACTCTCCCTGACTCTTTCCCCCACTCTCCCTGACTCTTTCCTCCTCTCCTTGACTCTCTTTCCTCCTCTCCTTGACTCTCTTTCCTCCTCTCCCTGACTCTTTCCTCCTCTCCCTGACTCTTTCCTCCTCTCCCTGACTCTTTCCTCCTCTCCCTGACTCTTTCCTCCTCTCCCTGACTCTTTCCTCCTCTCCTTGACTCTCTTTCCTCCTCTCCCTGACTCTTTCCTCCTCTCCCTGACTCTTTCCTCCTCTCCCTGACTCTCTTTCCTCCTCTCCCTGACTCTTCCCTCCTCTCCCTGACTCTCTTTCCTCCTCTCCTTGACTCTCTTTCCTCCTCTCCCTGACTCTCTTTCCTCCTCTCCCTGACTCTCTTTCCTCCTCTCCCTGACTCTCTTTCCTCCTCTCCCTGACTCTTTCCTCCTCTCCCTGACTCTTTCCTCCTCTCCCTGACTCTCTTTCCTCCTCTCTCTTATTCTCTTTCCTTCTCTCTGCCTCTCCATCTCTATATCCCTCTCTTACTTAGTCAAGTGCGAGTGGTCAGGGTCGGGCATGAGGAGGTGGTGCGAGGGGGGGTGCTGTGGGATTATTTAAGATACTCTTTGAAGAGGTAGGGCTTCAGATGTTTTCGTAAGATGGGCAGGGACAACGTAAACTGTGCACCTCCTCCAGGACTGCCGCACAGTAGAAATGCCATGCCACGCAGAGACACAAGAGATTGAACTTCAATGAGTTCGCCCCATTAGTTTGCACTATATAGATCAACCAGTGGCGATTTGATTTACAATTCCGAGTTGGATGACCGTTCAAAACGTATTTCCCAGTCAGAGCTCGTTTTTTCCAGAATTTCCAGTCTTGAACTCACCGAAGTCAAGTTTTCGCAGTTCTGACAGCATGGCCAATGTTGAATGTTTACCATTTTAAACTTAATCCCACATTTGGGACCATGCAGCCACTCCACTGAATAGCAGGCTAGGGATTGCTTTGCAATGCTTGCAGTTAGCCACTTTTACTGACTACTTCCAAACCACTCATTGTTGAATTTGCGATTGCCAACTTGTTGTGTAATGTTTATGTCCAATGGGCGATGAGCACCTATACATTTTATCTATAATTTATTATCATTATTTATCTTCATATGACAAGGATTAAAAATGATTTGCAAGTAAATTTGTCGACTTGATTCATGATTATGACTGCTAGCTAAGATTTTGAAAGTATGATGTTTACATCAGTCCAATCAAAGCTACTGTAGATATAACGGGATTTGACATCATTTTATCTGTGACCAATGATCTTTAGCCTTCTTGGATGGGCACTTCTAGTGTAACTCTATGGCCGCACCCAAGGGGCTTGAATTTTGTCACCACCCTTAGACTTGGTGGTGACAGAACACTGAGCTAATCATGGCGCAACTAGAGAACATTACCAACACCTACGCTCTGTATTTTCCCACTGGCTGCACCACCAGCATAGAAAGCACTGAGCTAGGCTGAAACGCCTGCATTTTGGAGCTGCCTTACTCAAGAAAGTAAAAAAGAGGACATGTTTGTATGCAGCTTTATTAATTCAATGTTTGGTTGAGCCCAGGTGTGTCCCATTTTGCTGATAACCCTCCCGGCTCCGCCCACCGACATCCTATTAAGGAAAACAAGAGCAAAGAGAAGGAATTCAACAGACAGAGCGGGTGGGTCGTCCCATATCATAGAAATCAAAAGCTATTTCCATGTGAAAATGTTATGGGATTTGCTTTGGTTTTGTTGGAAGACCTACATTATGCTCAAATAGCCACAATAGCCTATTGGCTACTGTCTATAACTGTAAAACCTCAGTCTTCACTGTAAACGCGTGCCGGAAGTTGCACAAAATTCTCACAATGTTCAAGTTTCCGCTCACAAGACCTACAATTTGCTCAGTGCCCCACAAATGTTGAGGTAACATTGGGCAAGGACTCTGCTGTCCTAGCTTCAGGGCGAAGCTGGTTCCACCATTGTGGTGTCAGGACAGTGAAGCGCTTGGACTGGGCCGAGCAGGAGCCTGACCTTTCTAGTCGTGACATTTTGTCAGGTCTCGAAGAGGGAGAGGAGAGCCCTGGGTTTACTCCCTCAGACTACTGGAGTGGCTGTGTTAGATCACACTCCTGCAGAGTACTGAACAGTACTGTACATGTCACAGTGTCAGAGAGACAGAGAGAGGCTTAAGTACTTTACACACTATCAGGCTGACCTGATCCATTCTGCTCTAGCCCTGGGTTGTGTCCCAAATGACATCCAATTCCCTATGTAGTGCAGTATAAAGGGAATATGGTACCAATTTTGGATACAGCCCTGGTCTTGTGCTGTCCTATTATCACTGTGACTTGGTGTAGGCCCACAGGGTACAGACACAATCATCAACCAATCTGTGAGCCTTTTTCTGATCTTTGAGCGACTCGTCAAATTATTTTCCAGAAGGTTTGCTGCTGCATGGCTGCTGTACTCATTCTCTGCTGCACCAATGGAAGAACTGAATGTCAAAGTCCACCAGCTTTTATTTTTTATTAAGGATGACAAGGAAACAGAAACAACACACCAGCATTTTTTGTCTGCTTACGCTGATGTACTCTGATGCTGGATACAGCAGTATAGCCTGAGCCTTCACAATGGGATGACTGTTAGTATGGAGCAGCTGTGTATTTCTTCTATTATTGATCTTGACATAATGCACGGATATTCCTCCTCCTCCTCCTTCTCTCCTCTGTTTATTCTCACCAACAGCTGAAAATATGAATTCACTTCTATTTTTTTTAACCCAATTTGCTGTCCACTGTTTAGACTGGAAACCTACAGAAGATTACGTTTCTAGTCCAACCTACTGCCGTCACCATGGTGACCAAGAGTTTCTCTCTCTCTCTATCTCCCACCCCCTCTCTCTCTCTCTCTCTTTCTGGTTCGTAATCCTGCCAAGATGCAGTCAGGAGAAAGGAACTAATCACTGATCAGGATGTTAAGTGTAACAGAGATCAATGGTCAGGAGTTTAATACACAGAAAGATGGAGCGAATAGAGTGAAGGAGAGGTGGGGAGGGGTAGAGACTGAGCGTGAGAGGGGGTAGGGAGAGAGGGAGAGTTTGTAGTGAGAGAAAGTGAGTGGTACTGTAAAGTTAAATTGAAATGTGTATAATTTCTGTCACTGCCCATATGGAATGTTTTTCTCATCGCATATTATGTTAAGCTAAGCTGCCATCTATAGCTATATGTAGCCTGTTGCTTCCAGTAATCCTTAACAGATACTGTAATCTTAGATGGTGGATGAGGTACATTGTTATGTGTAACCAGACTGTATGTTTCCAATATAGATTCTGCTCATTATACATTCTGCTCATTCTTAATGCAGCTACTCACAGAGACATCTGGCGCCTGGGTGATTGTGGGACCTAATCAAGAATCTGATTTGAAGATGGTTTTTAATCCAGAAAGAGATTGTAAATGAAAGTGTTATTCTGCTAATAGAAGCAGTGGCACTGCTATGCATACTAAACATTTCAGGTTAAAAAGTAGTTATTCTGTCTTTCATCCAACCAGCAGATCATGATCAATTAAAGATACCCCATCACACTGTAAAAAAAGGCTTTGCACTGCACAACTTATTTTCAACTTCAAGGTTTTGTTGATGATTAGACTCCCTGTGTCCTTGTTCTCTGCTCTCTCCTCTCTGCTGTCCTCTCACTGGTTTATAGGAGCACCCTAATTCCATTTTTGATGTCCCAAATGGCTCTGGTCAAAAGTAGTGCACTATATAGGGAATAGGGTGCTATTTAGGACACAACCCTGGAGTTTAGAATGTAGACATTCAGCTCTACTGCTGTACAGTACATCCAATGTACATCATGTTAACTTTCCTTGCCTCTGGCATACCTCAGGCTTACACAATGTACCTAGATTTCTGAATCTGATGAGTCTTTGACAACCCTCAAGTTCTTCTTACGTATAGTTTAAACAAACGTTCAAGCTAAACGTATACAAGGATACCTGTATACATTTTCTTCCATTGAGTTCTTAGCATTGATTATGCTGTAGCATGGTTGGGCCAGTTGAAGCGGTTAAAGTGGTGTGTGTAATGACTGGTATAATTACTCTAACAGTCTGACTGGCTATGTGAGTGAGAGGCTGAACGCTTCATTTAGACAGGCATCCCAATTCTGATCTTTTTCCCACTAATTGTTATTTTGACCAATCACACCAGATCTTTTCACATCAGATCTTTTTCAGAGCTGATCTGATTGGTCGAAAGACCAATTAGTGAAAAAAGATCAGAATTGGGCTGCCTGTTTAAACACAGCCTAAATGGCTAATCTGTGTCCATATTTACATCTCAAATGCCACTCTATTCCCTATTTAGTGCACTACTTTTGACCAGAGACTTTTAACCAGAGCACTAAATAGGGAATAGGGTGTCATTGGGGACGCATCCCATGTCTTCATCTATACCTCTCCTCCTCTCCTCTCTGAGCACAATGGCTGCAGATTACTAGGATGTAAAACTGTAATTAGTCTGCTACTTACTGTCTGTGAATGGAGGGAGGGATGGAGAGGTACTGTAGGAGAGAGAGATACAAAGAGTCCTGCATATCTCTCTCTATACCATGGCCTACTAGCATGCCAATGTATTTGCAGTAAAAATGTTGAGGTTGTTTGCTCAATCCACAATGTAATGGAGAACCTAGTTCTTAGTCAGAATCCTGGTTCTCTGGTGTAGAGAAGAAAGTAAATAAACATGATTGATCCGGTCCTGTTTTTATCCTAACTTCAACTGCAGTCTTCTCTGAAAATCAATTCCTCTCATTGAAAATAAAGTTTTTGTCAAGATGTTAAATTCCACAGGAATACTTTCCCTGGGCCCTGTACTCTAGTACCAGACAGGTAGGTACACATTGGTGCCTTTTATAACATAAAAATTACTATTGGTATCACGACTCAGGATATGACCCAGATGCGGACACGGTAGGCGGATAGTACAGTTCTCAGATGATTTATTGAAAACAGGCTCAGGGTCAGGGCAGAGAAAACGGACTTGAGAAAAAGGAAGACGGGGAAGCACGCTGGTAAGACAAGACAAGACAAGACGAACTGGCAACAGACAAACAGAGAACACCGGTATAAATACACAGGGGATAATGTGAAGGTGGGCGACAGCTGGAGGGGGGTGGAGACAAGCACAAAGACAGGTGAAACAGATCAGGGTGTGACAACTGGAGCTGAGTTCTACCAAAATAGAATGAGGGATAAATAAATGAAAAGACAAAGCAGAGTAGCGAGGATAATACATGGAGAGGATAGAAGAAGAGGAGAAGAGAAGATGGTGGGGTAGGGAGATGAGAGGACCTGTGCGTTTTGTTGGACCCAGGTAGTCTGTTCATTGTGCAACAGTGTGAACACGGTCTATATTTAGCAAGGGTTTGTTACTGTAAGCTCTGCTTTATAGAGGTCGGTTTTCTGAACAGCTTGGCCATTGAACCACATCAGATTGCTTATTACCCTCCCCCTCTCTCTCTCTCATGCGCTTTCGCTCTCTCTCTCTCTTTTGTTAGATCTGCTATTAGTTCTTACCATATTTCCTGCAGGCTTTGCCCTGTCAGTCCCAGTGATGGTACCTGGAGAGTTTCTGACCCTATTTTCTGCATGGCTGCTTCCATGCCCACCAGTCAGGATGCAGCCTCTGTACCATGTGTTCTCTGTGTGTTCTCGCTACTAGAGGCGACCAATTAATTGCCTGTTGAGCTTCAAGAATAGAAATATGGATTGTTGGTTGATCGGTAAGCCCCTTCCCTTCCACTTTCCAACCAACATGGGATTTTACATTACAACCCTTCGTATTTCTGAGCCTTTTGTAATACAGTCACTGTCTCGTAGAGGAAAAGGCCACCTCTCTCTTACTGAACTGGCAATCATGTCTGTTAATCTCATACTCCCTCTCCATCCCTTCCCTCCCCTCCCTACACCTCTCCTGTCCAGCTGGTGGGGGGTGAGTTTGACCTGGAGCAGAACTTCATCATAGCGGCGGCAGAGAGCCTGGGCTGTATGGTAGAGCTGTTGGAGCACTGTGATGTGACCTGCCAGGCTGAGGTGTGGTCCATGTTCACAGCCATTCTCAGGAAGAGTGTCCGTAACCTCCAGACCAGCACTGAGGTGGGCCTCATAGAGCAGGTGCTGCTGAAGATGAGCTCCGTTGACGACATGATCGCAGGTAAAGGAACATGCGCAAGCATGTACGCAAGCAGGCACACGCAAAGAATTGTCCATAGAGCTTGTTCCATGGCCAGGTGCCTATAGTAAGCCCTTTAGTACAGTACCCACTGCAGCGTGCTAGGTGGATGGATGTGGATTAAGTTAATATTTTAAGCATATTGAAATTCCTCTGGCTTAAAGGAGAGGAACGATTGAAAAGAGAAAATATCATTAGTCACAGTGTGTTTCATAATGAGACTGAATTGCAGTTTAGAGGAAAATTTAATTTCAGAGGGCAAACTAAAGGCTTGGCACTTTTCAACTCTTTTTAATTCTATTGTGAAATATGAGGGCATGTTTCTATTGTGGATTTTTTACAGTAAATAATTAACCCCTATCTGCCAGTGAGGAAATTGAAGTACCCACTCAACACTAGTGTGTGTGTGTGTGTGTGTGTGTGTGTGTGTGTGTGTCTGTCTGTAGACCTGCTGGTGGATATGTTAGGAGTGCTGGCCAGCTACAGCATCACAGTGAAGGAGCTCAAACTGCTGTTCAGTATGCTGAGGGGAGACCGAGGACTCTGGGTAAGTTGTAGGAGTAGAGGACTCTGGGTAAGTCATGGGAGGAGAAGGAGAGGTTACAAGTTGGGGTTATAATAATCTGTTGTATGTGATGAACATGGCTCATGTACAATGTTCTCTCCATCTCATCCCTACATCACTTCTTTCTCTCTTTCCTCATCTCTTCCCTCGTCTCTTCTCTCTTCCCTTTATGTCCCTTCATGTCTCCTCTCTGTCTCTTCTCTCTCTCTATTCTCGCCATCTCTTCTCTCTCTCGTCTCGCCATCTCTTCTCTCTCTCCTCCCTCCATCTCTTCTCCTCTCTCCTACCACCATCTCTCCTCTTCAGCCGAGGCATGCAGTGAAGCTGCTGTCTGTTCTGAACCAGATGCCTCAGAGACACGGTCCAGACACTTTCTTCAACTTCCCCGGACGCAGTGCTGCGGTAAGACTTTACACGCTGGGCTGGGCTAGCCTGGTGATGTGGACATTCCCTCTTATTTTACACAAAAAAAATTATGTTTTGTTTGTGTGATTAGGTGAATAAAGTTATACATCAACTGTACGTATCAGTCACTGTTCTATAATACGAGGAATCAGCTGTTTGGAATTGTAATTGATTATCTACGTATCAGCTAACCACATCATCACATATCACATAAAACAATTAATCCAAGATAGCGTAGCAGTCAGACGTCTTTGTCCTTCGTCTTGTCGTCTCCCATGTGTATATCTTTTTATATATTTTTCTTCGCATATCTTTTTTATATTTTTCTAAGCGTCAACTTCAAAATACTCTCCTGCAACCCGCCTCACCCAATGGGGTGTGGATCTGTTTTTTCTAAAGTATTTTTATTTACCTCGGAACCGGAATACCCCAACAGAAACTAGCCAGCTCTCTAGCTACTAGCTAGTAGTCAGCTAAACACTGCTAGAGGTCATCAGCTAACCTTTAGCTCGGAAAGCTCTCGGCAGTTTGTACAACGCAATTCAAACCAGAGCATACCGGACCTATTTTCTCTCCATATCCCCGGATTCCTACCGCAAGCTCTGAACCTTTTCACCTGGATCATCGCAGCTAGCTAGCTGCAATCCGAGTGACTACTCCTGGCTAACGTCTGTCCCGAAGAAAGCACCAATTAACCTGGAGCTAGCCCATGCTAGGCCCATCTCCCGGCTAGCTGAAGAGGCCCATCAACCACACCTGTGCTACAATACCCGGACCCCTTCTACTGCCGGTACGGTGCACAGAGCCCTGCCGATCCTTCACGACTGGACTACCAACGTAATCTGCTTGAGGGGGTACTCAACTGGCCCCTACGTCGCGACGTCCCCTGAATGCCCATCTGCTACCCTGCTAGCCATGGCCCGCTAGCTGTCTAGAGCATATCGGACTGTTAGCTAATAGGCCCATCGGCCAATTTCTCGCGCCACTATACCTATTTTGCCAATTGGCCTGGACCCCTTTTACTCAACGAAGCCCTGCTTATCCATCACGACTGGACTACCGATGTAATCTGGCCGAGGGTGTTTTCCAACAGGCCCCTCCGTCGCGACGTCCCCTGAATGCCCATCTGCTAGCCTGCTAGCTGCGGCCCGCTAGCTGTCTAGAGCATATTGGACTGTTAGCTGAATAGATCCATCGGCCAATTTCTTGGGCCACAATACCTATTTTGCCAATTGGACTTGGACCCCTCTGCTACTTGGAACCTTACTAATCCATCACGACTGGTCTATCGACGTCACCGCACATGGAGGCTAAAACAGACTTTTCTCCGTCTCGACGTCCCTCTAAGGGCCCTTCTACTTGCTTAATAGCCCCGACCTGCTAGCTGTCTGAATCGCAGTGTCTCCAGCCAGCCCAACCACTAACTGGACCCCTATGATTACTCGGCTACGCATGCCTCTCCCTAATATCAATATGCCTTGTCCATTACTGTCCTGGTTAGTGATTATTGTCTTATTTCACTGTAGAGCCTCTAGCCCTGCTCAATATGCCTTAACCAACCATTTAGTTCCACCTCCCACATATGAGGTGACATCACCTGGTTTAAACGTCTCTAGAGACAATATCTCTCTCATCATTACTCAATGCCTAGGTTTACCCCCAATGTACTCACATCCTACCATACCTTTGTCTGTACATTATGCCTTGAATCTATTCTATTGCGCCCAGAAACCTGCTCCTTTTACTCTCTGTTCTGAACGTGCTAGACGACCAGTTTAGATAGCCTTTAGCCGTACCCTTATCCTACTCCTCCTCTGCTCCTCTGGTGATGTAGAAGTTAATCCAGGCCCTGCAGTGCCTAGCTCCACTCCTACTCCCCAGGTGCTCTCATTTGTTGACTTCTGTAAGCGGAAAAGCCTTGGTTTCATGCATGTTAAACAACTTCTTATGGGCAGGTGGGACGGTAGTGTCCCACCTGGCCAACATCCGGTGAAATTGCAGAGCACCAAATTCAAAATACAGAAGTACTCATAATAAACATTCATAAAATATACAAGTGTTATACATAGGCTTAAAGATGAACTTCTTGTTAATCCAGCCGCTGTGTCAGATTTCAAAAAGGCTTTACGGCGAAAGCATACCATGCGATTATCTGAGGACAGCGCCCCACTTACAAAAGCATGCAAACATTTTACAACCAAGTAAAGGAATTAGAAAAGTCAGAAATAGCGATCAAATTAATCACTTACCTTTGATAATCTTCATATGTTTGCAGTCACAAGAGTCCATGTTACACAATAAATGTTTGTTTTGTTCGATAAAGTCCCTCTTTATGTGCCAACAACTGTTTTGTTGACGCATTTTGTTCAGTAATCCACTGGCTCAAAGGCGGTCACGACATGCAGACGAAAACATCCTAATAGTACCTGTAAAGTTTATCGAAACGTCAAACGATGTTTATAATTAGTCCTCCAGGTTGTCTATTGTCTAAATAATTTATAATATTTCAACCGGACAATAGCGTCTTCAATAGAAAAGAAAAACAACGAACGGCGCGCAATCGGTCACGTGCTCAAAACAGCTCTGGTTCATTTAGAGTCCACTGAAACAATGTTCTCATTCTTCCTCGTTTTTCAGAATATAAGCCTGAAACACTGTCTAAAGACTGTTGACATCTAGTGGAAGCCATAGGAACTGCAATTTGGGTCCTATCCAAATACATACTGTACAGGCATTCAATAGAAAAGTACCCACATCAAAAATATCCCACTTCCTGGATGGATTTTCCTCAGGTTTTCACCTGCCATATCAGTTCTGTTATACTCACAGACATTATTTTAACAGTTTTGGAAACTGGGCCTGAGTAACAGGCAGTTTACTTTGGGCACGTTTGTCATCCAAACTTCAAAATACTGCCCACTACCCAAGAGTGGTTAACATTAGAAGCTTCCTCACTAAGTTTGTTTTATTCACTGCTTTAGCACACTCTGCCAACCCGGATGTCCTAGCCATGTCTGAATCCTGGCTTAGGAAGACCACCAAAAACCCTGCAACTTCCATCCCTAACTATAACATTTTCCGACAAGATAGAACTGCCAAAGGGGGCAGTGTTGCAATCTACTGCAGAGATAGCCTGCAGAGTTCTGTCTTACTATCCAGGTCTGTACCCAAACAATTCGAGCTTCTGCTTTTAAAAATCCACCTTTTCAGAAACAAGTCTCTCACCGTTGCCGCTTGCTATAGACCACCCTCTGCCCCCAGCTGTGCCCTGGACACCATATGTGAATTTATTGTCCCCCATCTATCTTCAGAGCTCGTGCTGCTAGGTGACCTAAACTGGGACATGCTTAGCACCCCGGCCATCCTACAATCTAAGCTTGATGCCCTCAATCTCACACAAATTATCAATGAACCCACCATGTACAACCCCAAATCCGTAAACACGGGCACCCTCATAGATATCATCCTAACCAACTTGCCCTCCAAATACACTTCTGCTGTTTTCAACCAAGATCTCAGCGATTACTGCCTCATTGCCTGCATCCGTAATGGTTCTGTGGTCAAACGACCACCCCTCATCACTGTCAAAGGCTCCCTAAAACACTTCAGCAAGCAGGCCTTTCTAATCGACCTGGCCCGGGTATCCTGGAAGGGTATTGACCTCATCCCGTCAGTAGAGGATGCCTGGTTATTCTTTAAAAGTGCCTTCCTCACCATCTTAAATAAGCATGCCCCATTCAAAAAATGTAGAACAAGGAACAGATATAGCCCTTGGTTCTCTCCAGACCTGACTGCCCTTGACCAGCACAAAAACATCCTGTGGCGTTCTGCATTTGCATCGAATAGCCCCCGTGATATGCAACTTTTCAGGGAACTTAGGATCCAATATACACAGGCAATTAGGAAAGATAAGGCTAGTTTTTTCAAGCCGAAATTTGCATCCTGTAGCACATACTCCAAAACTTTCTGGGACACTGTAAAGTCCATGGAGAATAAGAGCACCTCCTCCCAGTTGCCCACTGCACTGTGGCTAGGAAACACCGTCACCACCAATAAATCCACTATAATCGAGAATTTTAATAAGCATTTTTCTACGGCTGACCATGCTTTCCACATGGCTACCCCTACCCCGATCAACAGCCCTGCACCCCCCACAGCAACTCGCCCAAGTCTCCCCAATTTCTCCTTCACCCAAATCCAGATGTTGTGCTGATGTTCTGAAAGAGCTGCAGAATCTGGACCCCTACAAATCAGCCTGGCTAGACAATCTGGACCCTCTCTTTCTAAAATTATCTGTCGAAATTGTTGCAACCCCTATTACTAGCCTGTTCAACCTCATTCGTATCGTCTGAGATTCCCAAAGGTTGGAAAGCTGCCGCAGCCATCCCCCTCTTCAAAGGGGAGACACTCTAGACACAAACTGCTACAGACCTATATCTATCCTACCCTGCCTTTCTAAGGTCTTTGAAAGCCAAGTTAACAAACAGATTACCGACCATTTCGAATCCACCATACCTTCTCCGCTATGCAATCTGGTTTCAGAGCTGGTCATGGGTGCACCTCAGCCACGCTCAAGGTCCTAAATGATATCATAACCGCCATCGATAAGAGACATTACTGTGCAGCCGTATTCATCGACCTGGCCAAGGCTTTCGACTCTGTCAATCACCACATTCTTATCGGCAGACTCAACAGCCTTGGTTTCTCAAATGATTGCCTCGCCTGGTTCACCAACTACTTCTCTGATAGAGTTCAGTGGGGAGGGCCTGTTGTCCGGGCCTCTGGCAGTCTCTATGGGGGTGCCACAGGGTTCCATTCTCGGGCCGACTCTCTTCTCTGTATACATCAATGATGTCGCTCTTGCTGCTGGTGATTCTCTGATCCACATCTATGCAGACGACCTCATTCTGTATACCTCTGGCCCTTCTTTGGACACTGTGTTAACTAACCTCCAGGCGAGCTTCAATGCCATACAACTCTCCTTCCGTGGCCTCCAACTGCTCTTAAATGCAAGTAAAACTAAATGCATGCTCTTCAACCGATCGCTGCCCGCACCTGCCCGCCCGTCCAGCATCACTACCCTGGACGGTTCTGACTTAGAATATGTGGACAACTACAAATACCTAGGTGTCTGGTTAGACTGTAAACTCTCCTTCCAGACTCACATTAAGCATCTCCAATCCAAAATTAAATCTAGAATCGGCTTCCTATTTCACATCGAAGCATCCTTCACTCATGCTGCCAAACATACCCTCGTAAAACAGACCATCCTACCGATCTTCGACTTCGGCGATGTCATTTACAAAACAGCCTCCAACACTCTACTCAACAAATTAGATGCAGTCTATCACAGTGCCATCCGTTTTGTTACCAAAGCCCCATATACTACCCACCACTGCGACCTGTACACTCTCGTTGGCTGGCCCTCGCTTCATACTCGTCGCCAAACCCACTGGCTCCAGGTCATCTGCAAGTCTCTGCAAGTCTAGGTAAAGCCCCGCCTTATCTCAGCTCACTGGTTACCATAGCAGCACCCACCCATAGCACGCGCTCCAGCAGGTATATCTCACTGGTCACCCCCAAAGCCAATTCCAATTTGGCCGCCTTTCCCTCCGGTTCTCTGCTGCCAATGACTGGAATGAACTGCAAACATCACTGAAGCTGGAGACTCATATCTCCCTCACTAGCTTTAAGCACCAGCTGTCAGAGCAGCTCACAGATCATTGCACCTGTACATAGCCCATCTGTAAATAGCCCATTCAACTACCTCATCATCATACTGTATTTATTTATTTATCTTGCTCCTTTGCACCCCAGTATCTCTACTTACACATTCATCTTCTGCACATCTACCATTCCAGTGTTTAATTGCTATATTGTAATTACTTCGCCACCATGGCCTATTTATTGCCTTACCTCCCTTATCCTACCTCATTTGCACACACTGTATATAGACCTTTTCTACTGTATTATTGACTGTATGTTTGTTTATTCCATGTGTAACTCTGTTGTTGTATGTGTCGAACTGCTTTGCTTTGTCTTGGCCAGGTCACAGTTGTAAATGAGAACTATCCTACCAGGTTAAATAAAGGTAAAATAAAAATATGGTAAAGTAGTCTGGTGCCTGACTGCACTGTCAATGACGTGGTATGCAACCATTGGTTGATGCATGCAATGTCTAAGCAGGGGAACGGCTCACACGATAGCAGTATGTTTGTTACTTTATTTGGTTTAGAGATAACACTTCCTCTGGAGTCTATGATAAGTCTCTCTCTCTCTCTCTCTCTCTCTCTCTCTCTCTCTCTCTCTCTCTCTCTCTCTCTCTCTCTCTCTCTCTCTCGCTCTCTCTAGGCCATAGCGCTGCCTCCCATTGCTAAGTGGCCTTACCAGAACGGCTTCACTCTCAACACCTGGTTCAGAATGGACCCTCTAAACAACATCAATGTAGACAAAGACAAACCATATCTCTACTGGTGAGTAGTAGACATATAAACCATATCTCTACTGGTGAGTAGTACATATAAACCATATCTCTACTGGTGAGTAGTAGACATATAAACCATATCTCTACTGGTGAGTAGTAGACATATAAACCATATCTCTACTGGTGAGTAGTACATATAAACCATATCTCTACTGGTGAGTAGTAGACATAAACCATATCTCTCCTGGTGAGTAGTACATATAAACCATATCTCTACTGGTGAGTAGTAGACATATAAACGATATCTCTACTGGTGAGTAGTACATATAAACCATATCTCTACTGGTGAGTAGTACATATAAACCATATCTCTACTGGTGAGTAGTACATATAAACCATATCTCTACTGGTGAGTAGTAGACATATAAACCATATCTCTACTGGTGAGTAGTAGATATAAACCATATCTCTACTGGTGAGTAGTAGACATATAAACCATATCTCTACTGGTGAGTAGTACATATAAACCATATCTCTGCTGGTGAGTAGTACATATAAACCATATCTCTACTGGCGAGTAGTACATATAAACCATATCTCTACTGGTGAGTAGTAGACATATAAACCATATCTCTACTGGTGAGTAGTACATATAAACCATATCTCTACTGGTGAGTAGTACATATAAACCATATCTCTACTGGTGAGTAGTATACATATAAACCATATCTCTACTGGTGAGTAGTACATATAAACCATATCTCTACTGGTGAGTAGTACATATAAACCATATCTCTACTGGTGAGTAGTAGACATATAAACCATATCTCTACTGGTGAGTAGTACATATAAACCATATCTCTACTGGTGAGTAGTAGACATATAATCCATATCTCTACTGGTGAGTAGTAGACATATAAACCATATCTCTACTGGTGAGTAGTACATATAAACCATATCTCTACTGGTGAGTAGTAGACATATAAACCATAATAACCATATCTCTACTGGTGAGTAGTAGACATATAAACCATATCTCTACTGGTGAGTAGTACATATAAACCATATCTCTACTGGTGAGTAGTAGACATATAAACCATATCTCTACTGGTGAGTAGTAGATATAAACCATATCTCTACTGGTGAGTAGTAGACATATAAACCATATCTCTACTGGTGAGTAGTAGACATATAAACCATATCTCTACTGGTGAGTAGTAGACATATAAACCATATCTCTACTGGTGAGTAGTACATATAAACCATATCTCTACTGGTGAGTAGTAGACATATAAACCATATCTCTGCTGGTGAGTAGTAGACATATAAACCATATCTCTACTGGTGAGTAGTACATATAAACCATATCTCTACTGGTGAGTAGTAGACATATAAACCATATCTCTACTGGTGAGTAGTACATATAAACCATATCTCTACTGGTGAGTAGTAGACATATAAACCATATCTCTACTGGTGAGTAGTACATATAAACCATATCTCTGCTGGTGAGTAGTAGACATATAAACCATATCTCTACTGGTGAGTAGTACATATAATCCATATCTCTACTGGTGAGTAGTAGACATATAAACCATATCTCTGCTGGTGAGTAGTACATATAAACCATATCTCTACTGGTGAGTAGTAGACATATAAACCATATCTCTACTGATCTGTATCATTAGCAAAGCCAACCTGGTTGAAACCTCTGAGATCTAAGCTGTTGTCCTTTTCACCAGTACCCAAACAGTCCCCCCACCTGTTGCACTGACCCACTGGGCAAAAACTGGTTCAATCGACATTGTTTGTACATCATTTCAACAAAACAATTCAATGTGATGACGTTGAATCAACATGGACAACTGATTGGATTTGCAAAAAGTAATTAACGTAAGAGAATTTCATATTTTTATCCACCCAACTTTTAACCTAAATCCAAAGATTTTTGTTGTTGAATTCAGTTAGTTGACCACTCAAATGCAAATCAAAACTAGACGTTGAACTGACGTCTGCCCAGTGGGGACCCAGTAACTTTAGTGTTTGACCTCTGACCTTCCCTCTAAATCAGTAAGCAGATTATGACCACAAGTTGTATTTCATTTCATCCACTTTTCAAGGTTTCAAGTTTATAAGCAGCTCTGTCTGAGGACTCCATTCCTCCTGATGATGTAGTGCAGTATAAAGGAGGAATGAGTTCTGATTAATGTGATTAAAACCAGCCCGGGTCTGAACTGTGGAGGCTGGTACAAGCTTGTGTGTGTGTGTGTGTGTGTGTGTGTGTGTGTGTGTGTGTGTGTGTGTGTGTGTGTGTGTGTGTGTGTGTGTGTGTGTGTACAGGCTGGGATCAGAGGCAGGCTGCAGAGGGAGGTACAGAGACAGGGTATATGGGCTGTAAGGGGGAGGTACAATGGTAACGACTATTAATTTAGACTCTAATGTCTGGCCACCACAGCCCACGTCTGGTGGTGCATAGTGGGTAATTAACAGAGAGATCAATAGCCTCAAGAGAAGAGTTTATTAACCACTACTCCAGATAGATAGGGAGAGGAGTCCCTAGAGAGGAGGGGAGAGGAGAGGAGAGGAGAGTAGTGGAGCAGGGGAGAGGAGAGTAGAGGACTGGAGTGGAGTATAAGGAGGGGAGGGAGGAGATGAAAGGGAGAGGAGAGTAGTGGAGAGGAACAGCCTGGAACAATGAGAGAGGGAGTGGGAGAGAATGTGGGAGAGAATGTGAGAGGGAGTGGAAGAGAGAGGGCGAGGTAAAGAGAGGAATGACCAGAGTGGAAAAGTTCTCATTAATTAGTCAGAAACAGACACAATAGTTACTCTCATTATCCTTCTGCTGTGGATTGTGTTTGGTTGACATAAACCTGATAGATACATGATAATCATTACTTCAGTGAGAGAAGGCATCATTTTTCCTGAGTATCTACAATGTGAAACATCAAGTCGAGGGAGCCAATCTGAAATTAGAAATGTAATGTTTGCACCTCATAATTTTGATATTGTTTCTTTTGCAGCTTTCGCACCAGTAAAGGAATCGGCTACTCTGCACATTTCGTGGGCAACTGTCTGATCGTGACATCGCTGAAGTCTAAAGGCAAAGGCTTCCAGCACTGTGTCAAATATGACTTTCAACCTAGGAAGGTAAGAGATGCTTTAAATCAAATTCTATTGGTCACATACACATGGTTAGCAGATGTTATTGCGAGTGTAGCGAAATGCTTGTGCTTCTAGTTCCGACAGTGCAGCAATATCAACAAGTCATCTAACAATTCCACAACAACTACCTAATACACACAAATCTAACTAAAGGGATGGAACAAGAATATGTACATATAAATACATGGATGAGCAATGACTGAGTGGTATAGGCAAGATGCAATAGATGGTATAGAATACAGTATATACATATGAGATGAGTAATGCAAGTTATATAAACATCATTATTAAAGTGGCATTAATAAAGTGACTAGTGATCCATGTGTTAGTGGCCAATGATTTAAAGTATGTATGTAGGCAACAGCCTCTCTGTGTCAGTGATGGAAGAGATATAAGCTGTTTTTCAGTCTCTCGGTGCCAGCTTTGATGCACCTGTACTGACCTCACCTTCTGGATGATAGCGGGGTGAACAGGCAGTGGCTCGGGTGGTTGTTGTCCTTGATTATCTTTTGGCCTTCCTGAGACATCGGGTGCTGTAGGTGTCCTGAAGGGCAGGTAGTTTGCCCCCAGTGTTGTGTTATGCAGACCGCACCACCCTCTGGAAAGCCCTGCGGTTGTGGGCGGTGCAGTTGCCATGCCAGGCGGTTATACAGCCCAACAGGATGCTCTCAGTTGTGCATCTGTAAATGTTTGTGAGGGTTTTAGGTGACAAGCCATATTTCGTCAGCCTCCTGCTTTGACGGACATCACTGTGCTTGCTTAATTGTACCATCTCAAACCGATACCAGAACTAGGGACCTCTGCCTTGCAAACAGACGTGACTACCCTCCTGAAAAGTTCTTAGCCCCTTGTGCCACCGAAAAGCTAGCAGTTCAGCCGTGCAAGTGGAAACAACAAGGGTGACCAGGTTTCATCAGTTACCCTGCTAGTGATCAATGATCAATGGTCAGTGTGCTTATATCAGTCTACAGGCCACATAGCTGATGATCAGTAGAGTGCTTATGTAGCAGTGTGCAGGTCCTATATGTGAGTGATGGTGTGTTGAGGTGCTGCTCTATAGGACTGTATTGATCTGGTCAGTATGTTATGAATGAGGCCTGACCACCAGCTTGTTGCCATGTGGGTACTATCAGGAAAACCCCTTAATGATCTCTGTGGTCCTATGTATCAAGCGTTTTAGGCTGTGTTTACACAGCCACCCTACCCAAATCAGATTTTCTTTCTGTATCCAATATTTTTTTCTGACTGTCCACACTCAATGTGACCCATATCAGATTTGCGCATTCACACCGATGTAGCCTCTGAAGTAGCACACAGATTTAATGCTCATTTCCTGTCACTGCTTCTTTAAATGTAGGGGTGGTGGTCATGGTTCAGCAGTTCTTATGCAAAAAACCCACCTCAGAGCAAAAAGAAATCTGATCTGACTCCTCAGATCAGAGAGAGAGAGAGAGAGAGAGAGAACATCATTACCTGTTCTGTTTAACACTCCCACAGGGACCTCCTCACTGGAGCAGCTGGGTGTACAGTGAGATGAGATGAGAGTGTAGAGAGGGAGTGTAATGTATCTTGGGATGTCTGACACCCTACCTGTCTCTGTCCCAGTAGAGATAACAGGCTGGTTCAAGGCTCAAGGCTTCTGTCAGACAATTACAGCCTTCGGTTAAATAGCTGTCAGTAACCATGGTGTTTCTGACATGACACCCTATTCTATACATAGTGCACTACTACAGTATGTACGGAATTATGTTCCCCCTCTCGTCCTCTCTGCACTACTACAGTATGTACGGAATTATGTTCGTCCTCTCTGCACTACTACAGTATGTACGGAATTATGTTCCCCCTCTCGTCCTCTCTGCACTACTACAGTATGTACGGAATTATGTTCCCCCTCTCGTCCTCTCTGCACTACTACAGTATGTACGGAATTATGTTCCCCCTCTCGTCCTCTCTGCACTACTACAGTATGTACGGAATTATGTTCCCCCTCTCGTCCTCTCTGCACTACTACAGTATGTACGGAATTATGTTCCCCCTCTCGTCCTCTCTGCACTACTACAGTATGTACGGAATTATGTTCCACCTCTCGTCCTCTCTGCACTACTACAGTATGTACGGTATTATGTTCCCCCTCTCGTCCTCTCTGCACTACTACAGTATGTACGGAATTATGTTCCCCCTCTCGTCCTCTCTGCACTACTACAGTATGTACGGAATTATGTTCCCCCTCTCGTCCTCTCTGCACTACTACAGTATGTACGGAATTATGTTCCCCCTCTCGTCCTCTCTGCACTACTACAGTATGTACGGAATTATGTTCCCCCTCTCGTCCTCTCTGCACTACTACAGTATGTACGGAATTATGTTCCCCCTCTCGTCCTCTCTGCACTACTACAGTATGCACGGAATTATGTTCCCCCTCTCGTCCTCTCTGCACTACTACAGTATGTACGGTATTATGTTCCCCCTCTCGTCCTCTCTGCACTACTACAGTATGTACGGAATTATGTTCCCCCTTTCTTCATCTCTGCACCAGGTCAACGTTTCTAGTAGTGAAGTCATCAGTGATCATTAAAGTAGAGGGCAGACTTTGATCTAAAGATATCCTCAAATCAATGATCTGCTCTCCTGGTGATTCAAAGTGATCTTAAAGGGGGTATTGCCACTTAATCGTCAACTGGAGTAATCTGATCCACTCTGCCATAGTCATGTTAATGATGTGTTTCTATCCTGTTGATCTGCAGTAGATCAACATAGTGAGGGTTGCAGCTGTAACTGCTTCATTTAAAGCCTTACATTGAGATGATCCGTGGTCTGGAATACTGTGTTGTCTATACCATGCAGAATGTATGGATAATTGTATGGTTTGTAATACTGTGTTATCAATGCTATGCAGTTGGCCTGTGTAATAATGCTATTGTCTCTGCAATATGTATGAAGTCAGAGCTACTGAATGGCATGATCCTATTTGGTCTCTAGATGATCTGGGTGACTGCAATGTAAACACTATAGGCTGCGTTTAAAACCCTGTTCATACAGTGGGATTGAATAGGATGTAGTTTCTAGTGCATCCACACTCACTCACTCACTCACTCACTCACTCACTCACTCACTCTGTATCTCTCTAACCCTATCTCTCCTCTCTGTGTTTCAGTGGTACATGATCAGCATCGTCCATATCTACAACCGCTGGAGGAACAGTGAGATCCGTTGCTATGTCAACGGTCAGCTGGTCTCCTATGGCGACATGGCCTGGCACGTCAACACCAACGATGTGAGAATGCGCCTCATTGCTGGTTGATTGATGCTTGATTGATTGACTGACTGACTCTCCTGTCACTGTTCCTTCCTGTAGTGAGCCCTCTGCAAGGTCGTGTTCAGTAAGGCACACAGGCACATTTTGAACAGTTTTGAAAAAAAATGATTGGACAAGTGGAGCAATTACCTGTTTCACTCTGTTTTCTTCCCCACTTCCCCACTGAGCTGCGTTTTCAAAGCTCCTATTTGCATAACCATTTCAGGGAGATGTTTGAAGAGAGGAAGATGGTAGAAGAAGAGACAGGAAGGGAGGACCACAAAGGCTGCTATCTACAGAGTTAGGGAGGGATGGGGTGTGCATGGTGTATATTATTATAACACACTTCTACAAGGCAGGGGTTATAGGTATAGGTTTACAAGGACAGACGCACACACACGGCTCTGGTTAAAGGTAGTGCACTAAATAGGGAATAGAGTGCCATTTAGGATGCAGTCTTCAGTCTTCCCTCCTCTCTGAGTGACAATCTATTAGAGGCCCTGTGAATCATGCACTCTCATAATTATCCTATTTGCCCATTCTAAAGCTGTCATTTTTGGGGGGTCGGTTAATTGCCCTGCTACTCAGCTGTGTTTGAAGTTTGGATGATGCTTCCCCTCTCCAAGTCTGCTGGATGTGTTAAAGGACATGGTCCAATCCTCTCTGACTCCGTGTCCGTATAATGGCCCTAACCATTTCCCAGAGACAGATACAGTACCAGTCATTGTCCTGTTGAAAAACAAATTCTAGTTCCACTAAGCACAAACCAGATGGGATGGCATCGCTGCAGAATGCTGTCGTAGCCATGCTGTGTGTGTGTGAGAGAGAGTGTGAGAGAGAGAGATCATATTGTGGTTTATGTTTGACCGTTATAAATATATCTGTCTTTGTCTCATTGTACAGAGTTATGATAAGCCCTCTCTCTGTCTTCTCTCGCTACAGAGCTATGATAAATCCCCTGCTCTGTGTGCCCGTGTACTGACCCTCTCCTCTCCCTCTACAGAGTTATGATAAGTGCTTCCTGGGTTCGTCGGAGACAGCTGACGCTAACAGGGTGTTCTGTGGTCAGCTGGGGGCCATCTATGTGTTCTCTGAGGCTCTCAACCCAGCTCAGATATTTGCCATTCATCAGCTGGGAGCGGGCTATAAGGTATGTACTGGGCTGACTGAATTAGGTTACTGATAGGTTAGGATAGAATTAACTCTAATGGTACATGCACACAGCCTGCTACATCTACCAATCTGTGAAAACAATGCTGCTTGCTACAATTCCCTGTTCCCTGATACCTGGTATCTCTATCCAAAGGGCTATGCTTGAATGTGTC
The DNA here is from genome assembly GCF_901001165.1 of Salmo trutta. Taxonomy (NCBI): domain Eukaryota; kingdom Metazoa; phylum Chordata; class Actinopteri; order Salmoniformes; family Salmonidae; genus Salmo; species Salmo trutta. The sequence goes on along the minus strand of NC_042969.1, from coordinate 61,095,233 downwards.
CTGTGTCCTAACACTGTATACCCTGCATGTACTGTGTTCTGTTCTCTGGCTGCCCCTGAAACTATGGTATGGACTGTTAAGCACACCCAGGCCAACCTGAAAGCTGTGTCTGTCGTTAATCAAGTGTAGGTTGGGTCCATAGTTATTCATTGCCTGTCTCATCCAGTCTCTGGCCTTAGTCTAGCACCTTGTTTTCCATGTAATTGTCTCTGTGAGGTAATGGTTATAATGAATGGTGATTCATATTAATGATAGCTGGTTAGTGACTGAGGTGTTTAGAAAAGGCCTCATTATAATCTCAGTCAGTTGACAGAGTCTCACAGACAGGGCAGTCTAACAGGGTCTAGGAGACACCCACATACGGGACAGTCTAGGGGGTGGGGGGGGGGGGGGGGGGTCAATGTAAATAGTCCTGGTGGCCATTTGATTTAGTTGTTCAGCAGTTTTATGGCTTGGGGGTAGAATCTGGAGCTGTCTGCATGTAATAGTGGAGCTGCCAGAGAGATGATTGCTGTAGAGGTCTGCAGACCTACTCTACCAGGTCCCAGGAGGTTGTTAACTAGAGGTCCTGGGATCATACTAGTCCCATTGTGTGTCTGGTCTCTGAGCCCGGTCTACTCTGCTTGTTATCTCAGCTATCTACATCTCTTTACGAGAGAGAGGCTCCACAAGGGAGAGGCACGTTGAAGGCTGATAGACCCTGCATGGTGCTACAGTCACCTATGGTGTATCTCTACAGTGAGACGTAGGCTAGACAGTATAGTTGATCTTCTCAGGGAGGCAGAACAACTGAGCTCCATTACTTTGAATGGTTTCAGGGAAGCTCTAGAATTCAGAACTATTTCAGTGTATGTCTCATCTCTCCCCATCTGAATCATCATGTCTGCTGGGCGAGCTAGTATCGCCCCTCTCATCACTCTTCTATGTCCGTTGAGAGGACATTCCTGATTTCCTGATGAATAGCATTCCAATTGATGATGCGTTGATTGATTAATTGAGCTCCTCTCTCACCTGCCATCCTTAATGGATTGGTTACATTAAGACTGAGTGACTCATTTATCGATCAGCATCATGTTCCATTAATATATGAATATGACACTACTGCTGCTGAGAGTTTAGTAGAGGAATGAGCTGTCATGATACCATACCTTATCACGTCTCTCTTCTCTCTCTCCTCCCACCCTCTGTCTGTCCTCATCTTTCTGCCTCTCTCCCGATCTTCTTCTCTCTCTCTATTCCTCCCCTCTCTGTAGAGTACGTTTAAGTTTAAGTCGGAGAGTGACATCCACCTGGCGGAGCACCATAAACAGGTCCTGTATGATGGGAAGCTGGCCAGCTCCATCTCCTTCACCTACAACGCCAAGGCTACTGACGCCCAGCTCTGCCTGGAGTCATCGCCCAAGGAGAACGCCTCCATCTTCGTCCACTCACCCCACGCCCTTATGCTACAGGTTAGTCTCACTACATGTCCTTATAATACACATACAGATGCCGTCAAATATATTGGCATCCTTGCACTTCACAATGCAATACAATACAGTGCAATGGAGCAGAATTATCTGTTTTCTCTTTTCAAAACATTGAATGGCTATTTTTACCCAAAAGGTTTTTGAATTTCAACTTATTTTAGAAGAAATAGTGAATCGTGCAAGGGTGCCAATATATTTGACCGCAACTGTAAGTCTCACCCCATGTCCTTATAAAATATGTTAGTCTTGCCTCATGTCCTTATAAAATAGGTTTGTCTCATCTCATGTCCTTTTAATCCACATATAATGAAGTTATAGTAAACTAACACTGTATTGTTCCCTGCTAGGATGTGAAGGCCATAGTGACCCACTCCATCCACAGTGCCATCCACTCTATAGGAGGAATCCAGGTGCTGTTCCCTCTCTTTTCCCAGCTGGACTACCATCAACCCAACGACCAGCACAACTACCAGCACCATGAGACCCAGCTGGAGACTACTGTCTGGTAAGTATCTGTCCCTTTGTCCTGTCTCTGTCCCCTTTCCCCTGTTCCTTTTCTCCTCTCTGGGGACTCCCATCTGGTGAGTATTTGTCCTTTCTCTGTCACCTGTCCCCGGTCCCTTTTCCTTATCTGAGGACTACAATCTGGTGAGTACAGGAGGTTTCATCGAGTGAGGGTCTGAGTCTTCTACTATGAGAATGCTGAGAATCAACGTTCTAATTTACTCCTCCCTGCTGATCCTTGTCCTGAAGGTCCAGCGTTGTCCTTGTCAGAGCCCCCCACCGAGCCCTGCTCCAATCAGAGCTCTGCCATAATCCTGATTTAGCTCAGTGACAGAGACCACACTGGGGAGATGCACACACAGCAGCTCTGAGCCAGGCTCTGCTCTGCCTAGGGCCCTCTCTCTGGTGCAGGCAGAGGCTAAGCCTGCTGGGTAGTGTAGTCCCAGCCCTGAGCTAAGCCTGCTGGGTAGTGTTCCAACCCATACCAGCCAAGCCAGCTAGTGAACTCTGAGTACCGTAATTTCCGGACTATTAAGCGCACCTGAATATAAGCCGCACCCACTGAATTTAATTTTTTTTTTTTTTTTTTACATAAATAAGCCGCACATGTCTATAAGCCGCAGGTGCCTACCGGTACATTGAAACAAAGGAACTTTACACAGGCTTTAACGAAACACGGCTTGTAACAAAAATAAATAGGCTTTAACGAAACACGGCTTCTAACAAAAATAAATAGACTTTAACAAAACACGGCTTGTAACAAAAAAAAAAATTTGCAGTAAGCTTTAGTTGTCTTTTTGCACTGAGTCAATTCCTCATGCTGCTGTTTCCAACGTCTTATCATCGACTCATTAAGACCAAGCTCCCGTGCAGCAGCTATATTTCCTTTTCCAACAGCCAGATCAATTGCCTTCAACTTGAAAGCTGCATCATATGCATTTCTCCGTGTCTTTGCCATGATGAGGGTGACAAAATGACTACCGTAATCAGAATGATGGGAAGTTTGAGAGCGCTCGATTTAATCTAAACAGTAAACAAAAAAGTTGTTTGACCTTAACCCGTTCGGCAATTTCATTGGTCGAATGAAAGCTTCATGCCGCCAAAAAACTGAGCACGTCACAGAATGTGTTTTTTGGGAAAAGAAAATTGAAAGCGGGAAAAATCCATATATTAGCCCCGTCATTGTTTAAGCCGCGAGGTTCAAAGCTGGGAAAAAAGTTGCGGCTTATAGTCCGGAATTTACGGTAACTGTAGTGGTTCTGCTGCCTGTTCCAGTGAGTCTACCTCTAAACTAACTGATAGTTCATGTTGGTCCTCAGCATCTTCAGCAGGTACTGCAGTGTAACAGATGATGTGTGTGTTCAAAAGGTATCTCAGAGAGGATTTGTGTAATTAGTATACTCTGGGGGATGAATCAAGGGACAGATAGTGTGTCTGATGTAGTTTATCATACTGATGTAGTTTATCTTACTCCATAATAATTTATAGAAATGCTATAGGCTGTTAAGCATATCCAAAGGATATAGCAAGATAGCGAGTCTTCATATCACCACACAGAATACTAGAATTACATGTGGCTGTCTAAGGTAACCATTATGCAATTCCTGATTTTCCGGATACTACGAGCTAATTCCTTACCATCAACGTTTCAGCATCTATAAATTGAGTTTGCATCCCTTCGTTAAGGCTAAGTTAGGACCCAAACATATACTCTGGGTTGTGTAACCCTACAATTTAGGATTTACCAATAGTCCTACTAAATTGTGAACGTAAATTAAATCAAACAGTTACTCTATAAACGAGGAATGCATTTACTCAAATCAGATGTATTAGTCACAAATGAATTCACTCTAACACTCAAAACAATTAGTGTACGTGATACAGAATAAAACAGAGTAAATGTCTACCACAAATAGACTTACATCTTTACATGGGTGTTTTAGATTCTACTTTTTATTTTAGAGATTATTCTGTCTGTACAAAAATGGAGCTTGCAAACAAGGTCTCGATGAACCTAAAGAGGCTCCGACCTTTTATCCTTGGATAAACTGAAACTCACCCCCCAACAAGGGCATCATACCCGGATTCTAATCTAGTTATGAAACTCGTAGATGTCAATGTAATGACAGGACTCCAGGAAGCTGCCCATCTGATAAGCGATCAGCCCATCATACAATTCTGACCAGTCTCTCTGAAAAGACATCAACCAGAGCACGTACTGTACAACAAGACATATCAAACTGAAAGCGGATTAGCGAGTGTCATAGAGAGCCTCTGTCAGACTGCCAACACACAGTCACTCTGTCAGGACAGGCTTTAACTGAGAGACCCACTACGAAGACAGTAACTGACCCCAATGCAGCAGTAAACAGCACCTCCACTTCTTCTCAGAGGACATCATGTCTTTAGGATTAGAGGCTGATAAAAGGACTAGCAGATGGGCTGGGGCTAGAAGATGAGGTTTGGAGCTGGGGCTAGGAGATGAGGCTGGGGCTAGGAGATGAGGATAGGAGAGAAGGCTGGGGCTAGGAGAGAAGGCTGGGGCTATGTAGGAGAGAAGGCTGGGGCTAGGAGAGAAGGCTGGGGCTATGTAGGAGAGAAGGCTGGGGCTATGTAGGAGAGAAGGCTGGGGCTAGGAGAGAAGGCTGGGGCTATGTAGGAGATGAGGCTGGGAGCTCGGGCTAGGAGAGAAGGCTGGGGCTAGGAGATGAGGCTAGGAGCTGGGGCTAAGACTAGGAGAGAAGGCTGGGGCTTGGAGAGAAGGCGCGGGCTAGGAGATGAGGATGGGAGCTGGGGCTGGGGCTAGGATAGAAGGCTGGGGCTAGAGGAGATTGCTGGGGCTAGGAGATGAGGCTGGGAGCTGGGGCTAGGAGAGAAGGCTGGGGCTAGGAGATGAGGCTGGGAGCTGGGGCTAGGAGAGAAGGCTGGGGCTAGGAGATGAGGCTGGGAGCTGGGGCTGGGGCTAGGATAGAAGGCTGGGGATAGAGGAGATGGCTGGGGCTAGGAGATGAGGCTGGGAGCTGGGGCTAGGAGAGAAGGCTGGGGCTAGGAAAGTTGGCAGGGACTAGGAGATAAGGCAAGGATCTGGGGGGGTTAGGATCTACAGTCTCCAGCTGATTGCTGATTTCCTCAGAAGATGAAGATATCCTCTGTCTGTCTCTCTGCTTATCTCCAATTCTGCTGCTGACTTATAAAATGTTCCCTTTCTACTCCCTGACTGTTAGGATCTCAGAGGAACAGGGTTTACCTAAAGATGGTAGAGGAGCATCTACACTAGTGAGACACAAACAGCCCTAGGACCACCATACTGTATGACATAATGGTGGTATTTAACAGTAGAGGAGCAATTTATCTGTATTTTGACACATTTAGCTTTTTATGTCAGCACACTTGCACAACACCTGATGTGTGTGTATGTGTCTGTTTCCTTATAAGCCTGCGTGTATGTGTGTTGCAGTGCCACCCTCCTGGTGTTCCTGGTTGACCTGTTGAAGAGCTCGGTGGCGATGCAGGAACAGATGCTGGGAGGGAAAGGATTCCTTGTAATCGGGTTTCTGTTGGAGAAGGTAGAAACTCTAACATAAAGCCTATACCACGCTGGAGATAAGGCATGGACTCTTTGTCATCTTCCATCGTTTTTTATGTATTGACTGCTTTGCTGTGATGTTGTGGCTACAGTATATGGGTTTTTAATCATGTAATTAATTAAATCAATCAAAATCAATTAAATCAGTACATCATACATTGTACCTCAAATGGCACGCTATTCCCCATATAGTACACTATGTTAGAACAAAGCTACAGGGTTTGGGTTGGCCTAATAGGGCTCTGGTTAAAAGGTAGTGCACTACATAGGGAGAAGAGTGCAATTTCAGTTTACCCGATCTTACTTCCTATGGTGTGCCTGGCAACAGCTGATGACAGTTATTTAAAGATATCTCCTTTCAACCAATGTCCCTCAATATTTTCTTTAGTTCAAAAGCCTCTTTACTCCTCACTCTCGGTCAAAGGATATCAGAGGAGGACCAGAAATAGATCCATGGTTCTGAAACAGACAGGGACACAACAGGGCATCAGCCAACCAGTCAGACAGACTCTTTAATGCTGTTTGAAACATGGAGCCCAGTAGCCCTCAGATGGATAGGATCAAACCACAGATCAAAGAACAGAGCAGAGAGGCACAGAGGTGAGGAAGAGATTTGGAAGAAGAATTCACTTTCTGTTTTGAAGGGTATGTAGCCTCACTGCTTCCCCAGCCAGCCGCTGTCAGGTTGTGTCCTAAATGGCATCCTATTCCCGACATAGTCCACTTCTTTTGACCAGAGCCCTATGGGCCCTGGTCTGAAGTAGTGCACTTCACTTTTTAAGGAATATGCTGCCTTTTTGGACGCAGACAGACTGTCCTGTAGCATCCTGACATCTATCCACCGGAGTCCAGTAGAGCCCAGAGCTCAGGGCCAGGAACAGGTGGTTGTAACAGGGGCCAGACGGTGGAAACAGTTTATCCCTCTCTCTCTGTCTCTCTCGCTTTCTCTCCTCTCCCTCCAGCTGCCAGCACTCTCACACTCACACCATCCTGCCATCTGGTTCAGATCTGTTTATACCACAGCTAGAATATTAGGAGAGACTATCTCTACCTGGTCAGGAGACATGTGACAGAAAGACAGACAACAATGATGACAGCAGTACTCCTCTGAGTCTGGATGCTCAGTCAAATGCTCTCAAACTTTGCTTGTTTGGTGAAATGTCTATACATTCCAGTTGACTACTTCAAAATGGTGAAACTCCTCAATGGCACTGCCCATGCTAAAATGGCTTTGTGGAAAGTGAACCCTCTATCCAACTCTATGGTTGGCTTACAGTTATATGTTATTTAGGGATTGATTGACTGGTTGATTGAGTATCCAGTGGTCTGACCAGTCCCTGTGCCTCCAGTGCTCCAGGGTCCACATCACACGTGCAGTCCTGGAGCAGTTCCTGTCCTTCGCTAAATACCTGGACGGGTTAACCCATGGAGCGCCACTCCTCAAACAGCTCTGTGACCACATCCTGTTCAACGCAGCCATCTGGATACACACCCCCGCCAAGGTAAGCCTTGACCCACACCCCCCGTCAAGGTAGACCTTGTCCCCCATAAAGATGAGCCCCACCCAAACTGGTTCCACTGGGTCCAGGTAGCTCCATGGTAACCCACCTGAGTTCTGACTCACTGAAGACTGTTTAGAGCATTACTCAATTCTACCGTGATCCATTATGTAACACAACATATTTTAGGGTCCTGATATTAGTGGATATTTTCTCCTCCAAATTGAAGACTTCACCACTGACTGAGGTTTACTGCCTGCTGTCACCATCAGCTCCTCAACCCTGAGAAGTATTGAAATGTTATAGACTGAAAATACATAATGACCTGTGAAGTAGTGGATGAGGCAGATCAGAGGAGCTGGGTTGTGTGGAGAATCCATTCTCCTCACTGGCACTGCCGCAGGTGGCTCTTATGAATAAATACATAACGGTTGTGGGGAAATGTTTCAGAAGTTAAGGTAGAGAGAGTCTCAGGAGTTAAGGTAGAGAGAGTCTCAGGAGTTAAGGTAGAGAGAGTCTCAGGAGTTAAGGTAGAGAGAGTCTCAGGAGTTAAGGTAGAGAGAGTCTCAGGAGTTAAGGTAGAGAGAGTCTCAGGAGTTAAGGTAGAGAGAGTCTCAGGAGTTAAGGTAGAGAGAGTCTCAGGAGGCCAACCTCAGACCCCTCCCCCACACACTCCTCTCACATGGAGCACAGAGAGCGAGAGGGGCAGACAGAGGTAACACACTGGATTAGAGCACTTTTAGATATCTCCTCTCCTCTCTGTTAGATGGAATAAAAGCTGTAGAGGGACTGTGTAGGATTATTGTCCAGTCAATTGCTAATTACAGAGGCCGTATTAATGAGTCTGAACAGAGCAGAGCGGAGATGGAGAGGAAATAAGAGGGGAGTGATGAGAGGAGACTGTTATAGTGTGTTCTAATAGAGTGGAATGTGGGGTCAGCCACAACAGCCGGTCTCTCTCTCTGTTCTACACCTGCAGGGAGGATGATGGGCTCAGCTCAGCTAGGACCTCTTTAATACAGCATTCACTTAATACGACCAGTTCACAGCCTTAATATAATACCTTAAGCAGCCTGGAGTAGGTTATAAAGGATTATACCTGACAGCTATATTTATGTAGAATCACTGGGTATAGGTTAATTGTGTGTGTGTGTGTGCGTACGTACTCTCCCCTCAGGTCCAGCTCTCTCTGTACACGTACCTGTCTGCAGAGTTTATCGGCACGGCAACCATCTACACCACCATCCGTCGTATTGGGACAGTGCTGCAGCTGATGCACAGTCTGAAGTACTACTACTGGACCTGCAACCCTGAGGCCAGCAGTGGCATTACACCTAAAGGACTGGGTAAACACACACACACACAGAGAGAGAGACACACACCACTCACACACCACAGGTCCAGAGATGACAGGCATCTTCTCTCTGTGTAGTAACAGGCTGCCATGAGACGGCTGTCTGCTGTGTTGGAATTCAAAGTCACCCTGAACTGTCATGTCATCTTCCTCTCTCAGCTTTGTCTCTCTGAAACTATTCAGAAGGCTCATAGGCCCAGGTTCTGATTTAGGCCTATATGGTTGGAAGCAGTACTGTATATATCCTACAGGCCAGGTTAGAACAGTGCTGATAAACCAGGTCTGTCTCTTAAATGTCATCCTATAGGGCTCCAGGCAAAAATAGTGCACTATGTAAAGAATAGGGGGACATTTGGACGTAACCACAGGAGAGAAGTGCAGTTTAGTCCACAGAGGAAGTAGATGTGTATTAACTGTGTAATGAATAGTTGATGCAGCAGCTTAGCCTCTATTGACAGAGTTCACATGGTTAATGATTTCTCATGAAGCCCAGAAAACAGCAAACACCATGATCATTAATCAGCAGTATGCTGGAGAACGTTGCCAGAGCTACAGACCAGTCCTATATGAAATATTGAGCAGAGCTACAGTACATATCTATGTGAAGTCGGATACTGAGTGTGTTTGTCTGTTGTAGGGAGAGTTATATATAGACAGCTCTGGAACGTTCTGCAGTGTTTCTACTCTGATCTGGGGAAGGGTTTGGACACTCCGGGCTGTTTAGTTTTTCTGCTTTTACTGACGTTGATGAATAATAGATATTGTGTCATAGATTGCTTGTTTTGGATTTTCTTACTAACATCATGGCCTGTTTTGCTTTAGTATGTGTTGCAAAACAGTGAGACAAACAATACTAGTGTATAAGATATTTGTTGGACTTAGTAGCCATGTTCTGTTTGTTGGACTTAGTAGCCATGTTCTGTTTGTTGGAGTTAGTAGCCATGTTCTGTTTGTTGGACTTAGTAGCCATGTTCTGTTTGTTGGAGTTAGTAGCCATGCTCTGTTTGTTGGACTTAGTAGCCATGTTCTGTTTGTTGGACTAGCTATGTAGCTATGTTGTTTCTCTTCAGTCAGGGTCGTTCAACTAGACACAGCAGAAAATCTTGGTGATAAACCTTGTCTGCTGAGACATCTGTTGGGTGATGTGTGTGTAGAATATAATCCATATTTGTGAAACAGACCATCTTTCTAGTTTCTAGTTCATCTTCCTGGTAATGTGTTCTTTAAATTAAAAGAAGTGTAAGTCTGCATCCTGTTCAAAAGTACTACACTACAAAGGGAATAGGGTGCCATTTGGGATGTAGACAGTGTTTTGCTGATGGTTCTAGAATCCCGGTGGGTGAAACGGAAGAGAGAAACGGTATAGTTGGTAAAATACTGAGGACGGTGTCCTCACCAGAACCTGGAGGTCATTTTATCGTCCTTCCATTTCCATTAGACCTGGTTTTCATTTGTCTCAGACAACTGTGGTGTTGCCTCTAGATGGGGAGAGAGGGAATGGGAGGGAGAGAGATGAAGGGAGAGGGAGATGGGGAGAGAGCTCGTAGATACTGTAATCAAGTGTTCAATTATAAGAACAAAGCAACGGTGGTTGGAACAGAGCTGGTGCAGGTACACTCTGCGTACATCCCAAATGGCACCCTATTCCCTATATAGTGCACTACGTTTGAACTGGGCCCGTAGGTCAAAAGTAGTGGACTATGTAGGGAATAGGGTGCCATTTGGGATGCAGACACACTTTGTCTCTGGAAATGTTGCTGCTGGTTTCTCTGGGAGTCTGTAAATAGAGAGCCATCAAATTAAACCAATGCATCATCCTCTCACACACAGCCACTGCAGTGCAGGCTCAATTTCTCTCAATCCCTAACATGCGCTCGCACACACAGAATCTATCGCTGTCTTTCTCTTTTGCTCTGTTAGACACACTCTGTTGGTCCTGCTCCTCTTATGTAGTCACATACTCTGAAGTCAAATTTCTAATTTCAGGTCTCCACACTCCCAGGGTCTGGAACTGATCCATTTGGATAAGAGCCGTAACAATATTGTCTACATTCCAAATGACACCCTATTCCCTATATAGTGCACTACTTTTGACCAGAGCCCTATGGTGCACTATAAGGAATAGGGTGCCGTTTTGGATGCTACCAGTATTGTCTAATCTTGAGCAGGGCTGAGAACCTGTGTATCCTCACAGTGAAAACATAGAGTATTGATCAACCCTGTGAAATATTATCCAAAGCTATTACTGCCTGCTTTATCTGAACCAAGTCAAGGGCGAAAGTGAAATTAGGTCAATTTCCTAAGTATCTATTATAAAATGTATATGAAGCACGCTCTCATCATTGCTATGGATTAATTACCAGTCCAGTCACACTGACTCACTGTAGCGAGGAGGAGAAAGTGGATTTCTGCGTTAATAACGCAAACATAAATCATTTAACAATAAAGTGAACCTTATCCTCCTCCTGCCCAATACCCTCAGGGCAGGTGGACTGAACCAACCAATGAGAGCCTGAGAATCAACAGTTGTGATTAAGTTGGATTCAGCATATGGATGCAGCTGTGTTGTTAAGGATGCTGTTATGGAGCGAAATGTTCTGTCCCTGTACTGTGTTCTCAGATGGCTTCTATTAATCAGTGTCACTAGGAGCTGAGGGAGCCTGTGTTGAAGGGGTTCCATTGATTTCTGAGGGGAAATAGGACAGTCAGATGTTGGGTTAAATTGTGTCTGACAGCAGAGGACTATCTTCACTCTTGAGATACGTTCTTGTCTGTAAATTAATAGCTCTGTGTTATCGATCTCTGTGGCAGCAACCTGTCCACGTACACTATATATACAAAAGTATGTGGACACCCCTTCAAATGAGTGGATTTGGCTATTTCAGCCACACCCGTTGCTGACAGGTGTATAAAATCGAGCGCACAGCCATGCAATCTCCATAGCCAATCATTGGCAGTAGAATGGCCCGTACTGAAGAGCTCAGTGACTTTCAACGTGGCACCAGCATAGGATGCCATCTTTCCAACAAGTCAGTTATTCACATTTCTGCCATGCTAGAGCTGCCCGGTCAACTAATTGCTGTTATTGTGAAGTGGAAACGTCTAGGAGCAACAACGGCTCAGCCTCGAAGTGGTAGGCCACACAAGCTCACAGAACGGGACCATCGAGTGCTGAATCGTCTGTCCTCGGTTGCAACATTCACTACTGAGTTCCAAACTGCCTCTGGAAGCAACGTCAGCACAAGAAGTGTTCATCGGGAGCTTCATTAAATGGGTTTCCATGGCCAAGCAGCCGCACACAAGCCTAAGATCACATTGCGCATTGCCAAGCGTCGGCTGTAGTGGTGTAAAGCTTGCCGCCATTGGAGCAGTGGAAACGCTTCACCATCTGGCAATCTGACGGACTAATCTGGGTTTGGCGAATGCCAGGAGAACACAACATGCCCAATACATCATAGTGCCAACTGTAAAGTTTGGTGGAGGAGGAATAATTGTCTGGAGCTGTTTTTCATGGTTCGGGCTAGGCCCATTGGTTCCAGTGAAGGGAAATCCTAATGCTACAGCATAAAATGACATTCTAGACGATTCTGTGTTTCCAACTTTGTGGCAACAGTTTGGGGAAAGCCTGAACCCCATCAAACACCATTGGGATGAATTGAAACGCTGACTGCGAGCCAGGCCTAATCGCCCATCATCAGTGCCCAACATCACTAATGCTCTTGAATGGAAGCAAGTCCCTGCAGCAATGTTCCACCATCTAGTGGAAAGCTTTCCCAGAAGAGTGGAGGCTGTTATAGCAGCAGAGGGACCAACTCCATATTAATGCCCATGATTTTGGAATGAGATGTTTGACGAGCAGGTGTCCACATACTTTTGGTCCTGTAGTGTATTTACTCTACGCGCTCACATACAATATGTCTTAAAACCACAGAGCAGAGGGAAGTTAATGATAATAGATGTTGTATCAGAGCCTAGTGCTGGGCTGCAGCTGTAATCAATAACCAACCGTCTGTAATGTGTCATATCTGTCCTCTCATATTTGATCACTCATCTGGGTTGGGCAGTGTTATGCATACAGCACCGTGTTGACTTGTACTGCTCTCTGTAGATTTCTGATAGCGATAGATCGGCTCTGAGATGTGAAGTCAACTTCAGACGTGTGTGCATATTGATCCCTGTGACTCAGTCTGTATTTGTCCTCAGATGGTCCAAGGCCCACCCAGCAGGAGATCATCTCTCTCAGGGCTTTCATGTTGCTGTTCCTCAAACAACTCATCCTCAAGGTACTGCACATAAACACTCACACATCCATTCCAAAACAAAAACAGTTTGTTTATTATCTCCACCAGAGAAAGGAACCATGGGTAATTGCTCTGGAACCATAATGTCCAATCAGCATGCAGGTTCAGGTCCGTCCGTGTTGTTGTGTTCAAATCATTGCTTAGCTTCAACAACATGGCAGCAGGCTCCATTTCTGCAACAAATAGGCCTGCAGCCCGAGGCCACTACAGAAATAAGCAGAATTTAAACAACGGAGGGAAAATAAACTGGCTACCAATAAAAAATATCTACCATTCTGTACAGAATCAGCTACATACACACACACACGCTCACGCACGCACAGCTCAAACAACAATTAACTTCCAATCTGTTCCTGCAGAGATTCTGGTTCCTCATCAGAAGTGTTTAAATGTTACATCACTGTAAAGTCTCTGAGCAACAGGAGACTGGGGAACAAACACTGAACGTGTTGCAATATTATATTCATCTCACAAACCAGCATTTGTCAACCGGTTCCAAAATGAGAATTATTATCCGTCAACAGCTTAGCTCAGCACTGGCATTGATAAACAGTGCCTAGGTCTATCTCCTGGATACTGGCATACAAACACCCTGGTGTTAACTACAGTATCTGACAGTCCTGCCAGTGATCATTAAGCAACCTACGGCAGTTTCCCATCTGTTTCGGTTACTAGTAGGAATAAATCGTTTCTTGAGTCAGTCTGCTTCTGCTACTAGTAGGAATACATCGTTTCTTTGGTCAGTGTGAAAACGTGTATGTAATTTCTTAGGACCGTGGCGTGAAGGAGGATGAGCTGCAGAGTATCCTGAACTACCTGCTAACCATGCATGAGGTGAGTGGCAAGTCCCCATGGTCCTGGGCTGTAGCGAGGTAGGGTTCAGAGGTCTGTCCATTGATGATGCTCTACTGTATGGTGCTAAATCTCTCTCTCCCTGTCTCTCTTTCTTTCTCCCTCCCCATCTCTTACCCCTCTCTTTCTCTCTCTCATTCCCCTGTCTCTCAATTCAATTCAATGGGTGTTTATCTCTCTCTCCCCCCTCACCGCCCATCTCTCTCTTTCCCCCATCACTCTCTCCCCCTCCACCCCTCTCTCTCTTTCTCTCTCTCTCATGTCTCTCTCTAGGATGATAATATCCATGATGTTCTTCAGCTGGTAGTGGCTCTGATGTCAGAACACCCAGCATCCATGATTCCAGCCTTCGACCAGAGGAACGGCATTCGGTACGCAACACACACACACACACACACACACACACACACACACACACACACACACACACACACACACACACACACACACACACACAAACGGCACAGCCCTTGGGGAACAAAGCCCACTTGCTGTTGATGCACAAAATGCATGTAATAACATCACATCTCTAATACTGGAGATTGTGTTGTGAATCTACATGATACCTTTTGAATAATTCACATATTCTGTGAGAAGACATTTTATGATATTAACATATTCATTTTATATCAGACATGGATGATAAAACATACTGTATGCCCTGTGTGTTCTATGAAATATGAATGTATATCAGCCACTGACTCCTGCAGAGTTCTCACAATCTTCACTGCAGGAAATGGGATGGCTCTGTTTTGATCAGGAAACTAATTTAGTTGTCACGCCGACACACAGACTCTCAACACAGACAGGGAGGTCTTTCCCTGCACACCCAACTAGTTCAGTCTGGTTTCATTGTAACGGTCCAAGCACTCTATTCCCTTTATAGTGTACTACTTATGACCAGAGCTCATAGGGGACACAATCATTAACGGGGCCATGTTTAAATGTGATTCATATGTCTCCTGTCCTGTTCCAGGGTGATGTACAAGCTGTTGGCCTCAAAGACTGAGAGCATCAGAGTCCAGTCCCTCAAAGTCCTGGGATATTTCCTCAAACACCTCGGACATAAGTGAGTTATTATCCCTCCCTCAATGAAAGACTGTCCCCAAGAGAGGTCTGGATCTATGAAAGACATTTTCTTCTTCTCTTCTCCTCTTTTCTCTTCTCCCCTCTTCTTATTTCCTCTTCTCCCCTTTACTCTTCTCCCTTTACTCTTCTCCCTTTACTCTTCTCCCTTTACTCTTCTCCCCTTTACTCTTCTCCCTTTACTCTTCTCCCTTTACTCTTCTCCCTTTACTCTTCTCCACTCTTCTCTTCTCCCCTTTACTCTTCTCCCTTTACTCTTCTCCACTCTTCTCTTCTCCCCTTTACTCTTCTCCCTTTACTCTTCTCCCTTTACTCTTCTCCACTCTTCTCTTCTCCCTTTACTCTTCTCCCCTTTACTCTTCTCCCTTTACTCTTCTCCACTCTTCTCTTCTCCCCTTTACTCTTCTCCCTTTACTCTTCTCCCTTTACTCTTCTCCACTCTTCTCTTCTCCCCTTTACTCTTCTCCCCTTTACTCTTCTCCCCTTTACTCTTCTCCCTTTACTCTTCTCCCTTTACTCTTCTCCACTCTTCTCTTCTCCCCTTTACTCTTCTCCCCTTTACTCTTCTCCCTTTACTCTTCTCCACTCTTCTCTTCTCCCCTTTACTCTTCTCCACTCTTCTCCCCTTTACTCTTCTCCACTCTTCTCCCCTTTACTCTTCTCCACTCTTCTCCCCTTTACTCTTCTCCACTCTTCTCCCCTTTACTCTTCTCCCCTCTTCTCCCCTCTTCTCTTCTCCCCTTTACTCTTCTCCACTCTTCTCCCCTTTACTCTTCTCCACTCTTCTCCCCTTTACTCTTCTCCACTCTTCTCCCCTTTACTCTTCTCCACTCTTCTCCCCTTTACTCTTCTCCACTCTTCTCCCCTTTACTCTTCTCCCCTCTTCTCCCCTCTTCTCTTATCCCCTTTTCTCCACTCTTCTACCCTCTTCTCTTAACTTAACTATTGTATGAAGTGTAAAATTGTCACCCAGGGACTTCTAACAGGGGTACTGTGTGTGTCTATCCACAGAAGGAAGGTTGAGATCATGCACACACACAGTCTCTTCACTCTGCTGGGGGAGAGGCTGATGCTACACACTAGTACTGTATCAGTGACCATCTACAACACGCTGTACGAGGTACATTCTTCTCTGTAACTTCTCTATAACTATATACACACACACACACACACACACACACACACACACACACACACACACACATACATACATACATACACACACTTCTTCTTCAGGGATCCCTCATAGTCGAGTTTGATTTTGGTGTGCGGTTGCGGTGTGGGTCTGGCTGGCCATGGGTCCGCAGATGGCTGAACAGGCCAATCCGTGACCTGCAGATCTCGTGGCAGTGGGGTCTGGGATGATTATAGCCTCGTGCTGATAACCTCATTATCTCCACTCCACTGTCCTGTTAGAAGCAGAGACTACCATGTTGCAACCCAAATGACACCCTATTCCCTATTTAGTGATTGTCGGTGTTCTTCCCATCAGATCCTGACTGAGCAGGTGTGTACCCAGGTCGTCCACAAACCCCACCCTGAACCAGACTCTACAATCAAGATACAGAACCCCAGTAAGTCTGCCTGCTGTCTTACTGAATGTTATTGTAGTCAAGTCAAACTTTATTTAAAGTGCAGACTTAGCAAAGTCGTGTGTGTGTGTGTGTGTGTGTGTGTGTGTGTGTGTGTGTGTGTGTGTGTGTTCCAGTGATTCTTAAGGTAGTAGCGACTCTGTTGAAGAGCTCGTCCCCCAGCGTTGAGCTGATGGAGGTTCGACGTCTCTTCCTCTCAGACATGATCAAACTGTTCAGCAACAGCCGCGAAAACCGACGGTGAGGACAGATACACACACACACACACACACACACACACAATCATTCTCTAATTTACAGCTATGTAATGACTCTTCCTAGCAGTGACAGCACTGTTTGCATCCTGTTGTCAGTAACTTCAGCCGTCAATCATAAATCGTTCACGAGATATTGATGGTATAACGGATGACTATCATCACCAATCTACTCGCTATTGTTGTCTAACTAATGACTATATAACAAAGCATCAGACCATTTCACTAATTTACATAATAGAAGGTGATCAGAATTAATTGTGACTGTTTCACTGACAGAGTGGCTGGTGATCAAGTCACAACAGAACCGAGCAACGATCAAAGGGAGTACTTGAGAATATGCTGTTGGCCTACAGACCGACTATTATCAACCTTATTGATAATAGTCGTAACAGTATATATTATTCACGGTATATTGTCTGTCTCTAGGTGTCTGCTGCAGTGTTCAGTATGGCAGGACTGGATGTTCAGTCTGGGCTATATCAACCCTAAAAACCCAGAGGAACAGAAAATGATGGAGATGGTCTATAGCCTCTTCAGGATCCTGCTCTACCATGCCATCAAGTATGAGTGGGGAGGTTGGAGGGTCTGGGTGGATACGCTCTCCATCGCTCACTCCAAGGTAAGACTCAGCGGCTGTTTGCGTCCCAAATGGCACCCTATTCCCTATATAGTGCACAACTTTTGACCAGGGCCCTAGCGCACTTTGTAGGTAATAGGGCACCATTTGGGACGTAGATCATCAGCGGTGCCACCAGTCAGCTCTATGATAAAAGAGGGGAAACACTGCCCTCTGCTGTTGAGGATGGAAACTGCACCAACAACACCTTGGATGACGAGTTGTTATTGATCATGTCTCTCCCTCTAAATGGTAACCTATGCGAGGCAAATATGGAGTACCTGGCTAAGATGAGCTTGATTATTAGTTATAGATGATTGATTATTGATGATGTCTGTTCTATACTGTAGGTAACATACGAGGCCCATAAGGAGTACCTGGCTAAGATGTATGAGGACTACCAGCGTCAGGAGGAGGAGAACATTAAGAAGGGGAGGAAGGGTCTGGTCAGCACCATCTCAGGCCTGCAGGACCTCCAGGCCGGGGGCATCCAGGGGAACATGGAGATCAGAGAGGTAGACGACCACTCTCAGACACAGACCCCGGAGAGCGAGGCTGACTACCCCGAGACCCCCGGCCACCCCCGGAACATACTGTCGGAGGCGAAGACGGGGGAGGAACGTGGGCTCGAGGGGACAGAGAGGACGGGGTCAGGGGTCAGAGTGGAGGTTCATGACCTGTTGGTGGACATCAAGGCTGAGAAGGTATGTTGTGGTGTCTGTTTTCATAGTTTTTACAACTGATTCATTTAGCAGATGCTCTTATCCAGAGCGACTTCCAGTCAGTGCATTCAACTACGTTTAGTTGGGGAAAAACACCACATATCACAGTTCTTGCAGGTAGACTTAAAATCAATCAGTCAGTCAGTCATTCAGTCAGCTAATCAGTCATCCCTCCCTCTCCCCAGGTGGAAGCCACGGAGGTGAAGCTGGAGGACCTGGACCTGTCTCCAGAGCCGCTGGGCGTGACAGTGGGTGTGGCTGGGGGTGTTGTCTCTGAGGACAGGGGCGGGGCGTTGGTCCAGGTGGACTCCCTATTGGACAACGTGTACTGTGCTGCTGTAGAGAAGCTGAGCAGCAGCGCCGCCAGCGGAGTAATGGTCCCCAACGCAACCGTCGGTGTAGCCCCCGACAACCACAACACCGGTCCCCTCATCACCCTCGCTGACGACGACAAGGACAGTCTCCCTAGCAACAGTAGCTTCCTGTTTGGCCAGGTTAGTTAATCTTTCTTTTCTTCTGCTTGTGTTTTGTTATGTGCAAGTTAACTAAACAGAACTGAACTCAACAGGAGGAGCCCCTGGTCCTGCCAAGTCCTGGTTCTAACCCCCACCCAGACCCCGAGCCCCCAGTCCCCCCGGCTCGCAGCCATGACCTGGGCCTGCTGGCCCACATGACGGGCAGCTCTGAGCTGGGGATCATCGGCATGGTCAGTCCTGGTGGTCCAATCAACAGCATCCTGGAGGAGGAGAGGTTGAAGCTCCAGACCTCCCTGGGTGACGTCACCTCAATGTCCAGGGAAGAGGCCTGCTCTAAGGGGTCAGTGTTCACAGACGCGGGGGCTGGAGCTAGTGCTAGAGGGTCTGGGGTGTCGGAGGGGAGCGAGCCCTCGGCTGGTGTGAGAGGTAGTGGGGCGGATGCAGTCAGCAACACCTCAGACACAGAGAGGTCATACGACAGAAAGGACAAAGAGGTTAAGAAGATACAGACCACTGCTACTACACAGGTTAGTTAAATTACAAGACCTCCCTCCCTCTTATTCTCTGTTCCTCCTGTCTCCTCTCTCCTCCCTCCCCCCTGTTATTGAGTCTGATGAGAGGAGGAGGAGGAGGAGGAGGAGGAGGAGGAGAGGGAGGACTTAAGGACTATTAATAGTGTCTCTTCTCTGCTGTTATGTAATAATTAATGTTTAATTTATACACTGCTTTATACACTCTGAATTACAGTGTTGTGGGTGTATGTGTGTCTGTGTGTGTGTGTCAGTCCCTCCATGGTCGTACGGCGGCCCAGTTAGAGCGTGCCCTGCGTGTGGACCTGGGCTTCAGAGGGATGCCCATGACAGAGGAGCAGCGGCGCCAGTTCAGCCCTGGCCCTCGCACCACCATGTTCCGCATCCCAGAGTTCAAATGGTCGCCCATGCACCAGCGCCTCCTCACCGACCTGCTGTTGGCCCTGGAGACAGACGTCCACGTCTGGAGGAGGTGAGGGGACAGAGACACGGAGGATACTGTCCCTAATCACACCCTAGTCCTTATGTAGTGCACTACTTTGTATCAAAGCCCATTGCCTCTCTGTAGTGCACTATTTTTTAGGGCTACCACATAGGACATGCAGTAGAATGTTACATTTGGGTCATTTAGTAGACGCTCTTATCCATAGTGACTTACAGTCAGTGCATTCAACTCAATTAGGTAAGAGAACCACATATGCCTTTCATTGAGAGTAAAACAAGAGTTACAGTAGATCCTGCAGCCAGGGTTTCTAACTAGCCTTACTGTGGCTGATTTATTCACCACGTTTCCCTGAGCTGACCTAAAACCTGACCTGTCTTTAATCCAGTTCTCTTCTTCTCTCTCTGCCTCCCTGCAGCCATTCAACCAAATCTGTCATGGACTTTGTCAACAGCAATGAGAACATAATCTTTGTCCACAACACCATCCACCTCCTCTCTCAGATGGTAGACAACATCATCATCGCCTGTGGAGGGATCCTTCCTCTGCTCTCCGCTGCCACCTCTCCTTCAGTAAGTCATTCAGTCAGCCTCTCTGCTACCTCTCCTTCTGTAAGTCATTCAGTCAGCCTCTCTGCCACCTCTCCTTCAATAAGTCATTCAGTCAGCCTCTCTGCCACCTCTCCTTCAATAAGTCATTCAGTCAGCCTCTCTGCCACCTCTCCTTCAGTAAGTCATTCAGTCAGCCTCTCTGCCACCTCTCCTTCAGTAAGTCATTCAGTCAGCCTCTCTGCCACCTCTCCTTCTGTAAGTCATTCAGTCAGCCTCTCTGCCACCTCTCCTTCTGTAAGTCATTCAGTCAGCCTCTCTGCCACCTCTCCTTCAGTAAGTCATTCAGTCAGCCTCTCTGCCACCTCTCCTTCTGTCAGTCAGTCAGTCAGTCAGTCAGTCAGTCAGTCAGTTAGCCTCTCTGCCACCTCTCCTTCTTTCAGTCAGTCAGTCAGTCAGCCTCTCTCACCTATCCTTCTGTCAATAAGCCTCATTGTGGTGCAACACCACCATCTAGTGGTGGCTAGATAGAGCTGCATGTTTAGTTCTTAATTATTGATCAGCTTCCAGGAAATAGGACTAGTTAATTGTCTTTATTGATCGTAGCCATTTTCATTTGCTCAGCTTCATTCTGCTATCTATTCAGCTAATGAGGATTTTACTTTGTCAGTTTAAGTTGGTGATTGTTTTCTCTGTGTGTTTTGTTTATGTGTTAAGGATTCTATGTGCTTTAACTGCTTATTGTATCTGTTTATTTATCATGTGTTGTTGTTTGTTTGTGTGCATGGCCAGAGTACCCAAGTTAGTTAGTTTTATTTTCTTTCATAACATTTATTTTCTCAGCTACAATGGAACCATTTCTATTTCTGGATCTGTCCCTGCTTCACCCCTCCCCTGTCCTGACCCCTCTTCACCCTTCTCCTCCTCCCCCTCCCCTGTCCCCACCTTCACCCCTTCTCTTCCTCCCCTATCCCCGCCTTCACCCCTTCTCCTCCTCCCCTGTCCCCTCTTCATCCCACCTCCCCCTCCCTGTCCCCACTTCACCCTTCTCCTCTTCCCCTGTCCCCGCCTTCCTCCCTTCTCCTCCTCCCCTGTCCCTGCCTTCACCCCTTCTCCTCCTCCCCTGTCCCCTCTTCATCCCACCTCCCCCTCCCTGTCCCTTCTTCACCCTTCTCCTCCCCTGTCCCCTGACCCCCTGTGCTGTGAGCAGGCTGAGTTGGAGAACATCGAGGCGGTCCAGGGAATGTCTTCAGAGACGGCTGTTTCCTTCCTGTCCCGTCTCATGGCCATGGTGGACGTTCTGGTGTTTGCCAGCTCACTCAACTTCTCTGAGATAGAGGCTGAGAAGAACATGTCCTCTGGAGGCCTGATGAGACAGTGTCTACGACTGGGTAAGAGAGAGAGAGTGTGTGTGTGTGTGTGTGTGTGTGTGTGTGTGTGTGTGTGTGTGTGTGTGTGTGTGTGTGTGTGTGTGTGTGTGTGTGTGTGTGTGTGTGTGTGTGTGTGTGCACTTGTCACAGATATTAACTGTCATATTAGATGATGAATGATGTCAGGAAATGCCGTGGCAAAATCATTTCAGTAATCCATGAAATCCCTCTCAAGGATCCTCCCCTTTTTTTTATTTATTTTAATTTCGCCTAAAATGACATACCCAAATCTAACTGACTGTAGCTCAGGCCCTGAAGCAAGAATATGCATATTCTTGGTACCATTTGAAAGAGAACACTTTGAAGTTTTTTTTGTACCATCATCTTTGAAACGCAAGAGAAAGGCCATAATGTATTATTCCAGCCCAGGTGCAATTAATATTTTGGCCACTAGATGGCAGCAGTGTATGTGCACCGTTTTAGACTGATACAATGAACCATTGAAATTCTGTTCAAAATTTTGTATCAAGACTGCCCAAATATGACTCATTTGTTTATTAGTAACTTTTCATGTTCAAAATTGTGCACTCTCCTCAAACAATCGCCTGGTATTATTTCACTGTAATAGCTACTGTAAATTGGACAGTGCAGTTAGATTAACAAGAATCTAAGCTTTCTGCCAATATCAGATATGTCTGTCCTGGTAAATTTTCTTGTTACTTACAACCTCATGCTAACTG
This sequence comes from Salmo trutta, assembly GCF_901001165.1. Classification (NCBI taxonomy): domain Eukaryota; kingdom Metazoa; phylum Chordata; class Actinopteri; order Salmoniformes; family Salmonidae; genus Salmo; species Salmo trutta. The sequence continues at coordinate 61,073,289 of NC_042969.1, read as the reverse complement.
CATTAGCCTATGTTAGCTCAACTGCCCCGGGGAAGGGACACCAATCCCAAAGAAGTTTTAACCTAGCTAATTAATTTTCTAAATGCACTGCTATTAGATAGTAAATGTGCTTTGGTGAGTCATGATTTTGATAAATGGTGTGTGTCTGCTGCAGTGGTTGGTACTTCAGTCAGGTAGGTTGTCTGATAGACTTTTGAAGCTAGCTCTGAAGTCCACACACACACACACACTCTCTCTCTCTCTCTCTCTCTCTCTCTCTCTCTCTCTCTCTGTCTCTGTCTCTGTCTCTGTCTCTCTCTCTCTCTCTCTCTCTCTCATTATCATCATCTGTAGTGTGAAATTTGTCTGGCTGTTGATTTCACCATGACTCTGCCCTGGCAGCTTGGAACTAACAGTGATAATATCATTAATGAGTTTCAAGATGCAGCTTCCAATACCCTGTCTGTCTGTCCTGCCAGTGTGTTGTGTAGCAGTGAGGAACTGTCTGGATGTTAGACAGAGACAGAGGGACAGAGGGACCAACAGTAAGAGCCAGGACAACCTGTATGGTACAGCATCTGCCAACAAGGTATGTCCTCACTAAACTCATCATTTAAAAATACACATCAAGTTGGTACTAATGGTACTGTGGATGGTTGGCTGAGACACCGGACATACAGAACTACAGTTGAAGTCAGAAGTTTACATACACCTTAGCCAAATACATTTAATCTCAGTTTTTCACAATTCCTGACATTTAATCCTAGTAAAATTCCCTGTCTTAGGTCAGTTAGGATCACCACTTTATTTTAAGAATGTGAAATGTCAGAATAATAGTAAAGAGAATGATTTATTTCATCTTTTATTTCTTTCATCATATTAGTATTTGGTAGCATTGTCTTTAAATTGTTTAACTTGGTTCAAACGTTTTGGGTAGCCTTCCATAAGCTTCCCACAATAAGTTGGGTGAATTTTGGCCCATTCCTCCTGACAGAGCTGCTGTAACTGAGTTGGGTTTGTAGGCTTCCTTGCTCGCACACGCTTTTTCAGTTCTGCCTACAAATGTTCTATAGGGTTGAGGTCTGGGCTTTGTGATGGCCACTCTAATACCTTGACTTTGTTGTCCTTAAGCCATTTTTCCACAACTTTGGAAGTATGCTTGGGGTCATTGTCCATTTGGAAGACCCATTTGCGACTAAGCTTTAACTTCCCGATTGATGTCTTGAGATGTTGCTTCAATATATCCACATAATTTTCCTGCCTCATGATACCATCTATTTTGTGAAGTGCACCAGTCCCTCCTGCAGCAAAGCACTCACACAACATGATGCTGCCACTGTCAAGCTTCACGGTTGGGATGGTGTTCTTTGGCTTGCAAGCCTCCCCCTTTTTCCTCCAAACATAACGATGGTCATTATGGCCAAACAGTTCTATTTTTGTTTCATCGACCAGAGGACATTTCTCCAAAAGGTACGATTTTTGTCCCCATCTGCAGTTGCAAACCGTAGTCTGGCTTTTTTATGGAGGTTTTAGAGCTGTGGCCTCTTCCTTGCTGAGCGGCCTTTCAGGTTATGTCAATATAGGACTCGTTTTACTGTGGACATAGATACCTTTGTAGCTGTTTCCCCCAGCATCTTCACAAGGTCCTTTGCTGTTGTTCTGGGATTGATTTGCACTTTTCGCACCAAAGTACGCTCATCTCTAGGAGACAGAACGTGTCTCCTTCCTGAGCGGTATGACGACTGCATGGTCCCATGGTGTTTATACTTGCGTACTATTGTTTGTACAGATGAATGTGGTACCTTCAGGCGTTTGGAAATTGCTCCCAAGGATGAACCAGACTTGTGGAGGTCTACAATTCTTTTTCTGATGTCTTGGCTGATTTCTTTTGATTTTCCCATGATGTCAAGCAAAGAGGCAGGGAGTTTGAAGGTAGGCCTTGAAATACATCCACAGGTACACCTCCAATTGACTGAAATGATGTCAATTAGCCTATCAGAAGCTTCTAAAGCCATGACATAATTTTCTGGAATTTTCCAAGCTGTTTAAAGGCACAGTCAACTTAGTGTATGTACATTTCTGACCCACTGGAATTGAGATACAGTGAAATAATCTGTCTGTATACAATTGTTGGAAAAATTACTTGTGTCATGCACAAAGTAGATGTCCTGACCGACTTGCCAAAACTATAGTTTGTTAACAAGAAATTTGTGGAGTGGTTGAAAATCGAGTTTTAATGACTCCAACCTTAGTGTATGTAAACTTCCGACTTCAACTGTATAAGTGGGGGGTGTGTGGGAGATTATTAAGTGTGACACCCAATGTAATATGGATGCTACGCTAACGGCTAAGTAAACAGATTGTTACACAGCCACTAAGATGTCAGACTCCCTTAGTCTCCTCACTTTAGATCTCCTACACCCCAAAAAATTCTCAGTAACCTTTCTCCCATCCAGGACCCTGACAGACTTCTACAGGACGTCGACATCAACCGTCTGAGAGCTGTCGTGTTCCGGGATGTGGTGAGTATGACTGTTTGTGTGTGCTGGTACGTGTGTAACATGTTTGTGTGCGAGTGTTTGTGTAACATGCATATGTGTCCCCTCCAGGATGACAGTAAGCAGGCCCAGTTCTTGGCCCTAGCGGTGGTCTACTTTATCTCTGTCCTCATGGTATCAAAGTACAGGGACATCCTGGAACCCCAGAGAGAGCCCAACAGGATGATCAGCCAATCAGCATGCAGCATTCGCCACGAGATCAACTCACCTACCAGCACAGGTGCTTACTTCTGATATCCAACTCCCTCCCCTAACCCTGCCTCTAACTCCTCCCATAACCCATCCTCTCAGCTCTATTATTGATTCATGTGATCCACTAATTGCACTGTGCAGAATTGAACATGGGAACAGGGATGGAAGCGGAGAAGGGAAGCGGGAGCAGGATGGGAAGAGGGGAGGGAAGTTGGGAGCGGGGTGGGGTGTATGAAAGTTGTACAGGCAGCCCTGGTCTCTGTGGTATGAACAGTAACATCCCATTGGACACACGCTGGGAGAGAGCAAGAGCGACATAAAGAGATAGAGAGAGAGTAAAAGAAAGCGAGAGAAACAGAGAATTGCTGAGGGTTTGGGGCGTTGTGAGGCTAGTTCTATTTCCAGTCGTCTGTTGTGGTTCATTAGCCAATCAGCCAGGAGGGTGGGATCAGAGAGGCTGCTGGGAAGGACACTTCGCCGCCCTCATAAGTAATATCACCAGGGAGAGAGTTTCCAGCCAACTGGCATGTGGCAGATGTCTGTCTATCTGAGATGGAAGTTAGAAGAGGATGAACTAGGAAGTTAGATGGGGAGAGAATGGGCTTGTTCAACTCCCGACTGGCTGATCTATGAATCACCTTGCATCTTGAATGACTACTCATTACTATTTGCAGATCAGTCAGTCAATCCCAATTAACCCACAATGCATCACATATTTGACGTTCTGGAACATGATCTGTGTGTGTGTGTGTGTGTGTGTGTGTGTGTGTGTGTGTGTGTGTGTGTGTGTGTGTGTGTGTGTGTGTGTGTGTGTGTGTGTGTGTGTGTGTGTGTGTGTTCCAGAGACCCCCCTGGCATACCCTGACCACAGTAAGGCGCCCCCCACCCCTGTAGAGGAACTCCACATAGAGAGAGGATCTCTGCCGCACACTGACTCTGGCATTGGAGAGGAACAGGTTGCTCATCTAGAAACTAGACTGTGTTCTCTTTTCTCGCTCTATAAGAATGGATTCTAGTTGTATTATAATGTGTGTTCGTGCATAAACCCAGGAAGAGTACAGGTACTAAACTACCCCCCCCCCCCCCCCCCCCCCCCAGGTGACCAGTGTGTTAAATGGGGCAGACCTGGACCCTTCAGGACCCGGGCGAGTTGACGTCATGTCCTCCCTGCTCGGCATCCTTTCCTCTGGGGAGAAGCATAGCCAAGAGTTCCTCTTGGAGCCGCCTGGCCTGGAGGTTCTAACGACCGCCTCCTCCATCTCCTCGATCAGCCAATCAAACATCAACGTCAGAGAGATTCTGAAGAGCCTAGTGGCTGGGCCTGTAGAGGGGGTAGAGCCTGGACCAGAGCCCCTCCCCTACCCTGATCCTGCCGTACAGAGAGAGATCCATCACCCCATGCTGCCCATGCAGTTCCACTCCTTTGACAGGTACACACGCACACACATACACACACAACCATGCATTTCCACTCTTTGTACTGGAGGCCACTCTGTTATGCATATCTTATACATATTTGACAACTTGGGCTCAACAGGAACCTGTTGTGCTAGGGGTGGCAGGTAGCCTAGTGGTAGATCGTTTGGGCCAATAATGGAAAGGTCGATGGTTTGAATACCCAAGCCGGCAAGGTGAAAAATCTGTCGATGTGCCCTTGAGCGAGGCACTTAACATTTACATTTTTGTCATTTAGCAGACGCTCTTATCCAGAGCGACTTACAGGAGCAATTAGGGTCAAGTGCCTTGCTCAAGGGCACAACGACATATTTTCACCTAGCCAGCTCAAGGATTCAAACCAGCGACCTTTTGGTTACTTGCTCTAATTTACTCCAGGGGTGCAGTACTGCTATGGCTGACCCTGTAAAACAACACATTTCACTGCACCTATCTGGTGAATGTGACAATAAAACACATTTATTTTAATAAGCAGTTGTGTGTAGATTAATGAGAAAAAAACGAAATGTAATCCATTTTAGAATAAGGCTGTAACGTAACAAAATGTGGAAAAAGTGAAGGTGTCTGAATACTTTCTGAATGCACTGTATATGCTTCAAGAAAGAACTATAATGTGCATCGCTCAACACGCCACAGTTTATCCATTAGGTCCGTTTAGTCAGGAGCAACATTCATGGTTTTACAGTAGCAAGATAAACATAAGTCACATGTTAGACCTCTGGTACTGTTAGCTAAGCCCCCATGGGGAGGAGTGTGGGAGGGTGGGTGTGTGTTTGGAAAGGTCTTGTGTGTTTACATTCCTGCAGTAGATAAGAACACAGTAATCTGTGTGCTGTCCCTGTGGTAACCTGCTGCTAACAGGAGGTCAGGGTTCACATCCCAGAATCCTTATCTTTCTGTCTGGTGAACGTTCTGAACGTTGAAGATAATTGAAGTAGATTTAGGACCAACAAACCCTGAACCATGTCAAAATAAGAAGGCTGTCGGTGTGGCTGTCAGAAGGGCCTGTTTGGTGTGTGTGCCACCTGTGATGACGGTATAAATGGAGGATAGGAGAGATAAGGAGATGGAGGAGGGAGGAAAGGTAGAGAGGGAGGAGGAGATGAAGGATCAGATGAAGGACTGTAGAGGTCCCCTGGGCCCTGATGACTGATTAAACAGAAGCGGCTTCCCATCTTACCCCTCCCCCCTCCCTCCCCACGCCCAAGCCTGTCTCCTCACCCCTCACAGCCCTAATATGCCCTGGCAGGCTGAAATGAGTTGCCAGACCTCTCTGTATTATTTTTGAAATGCTTTCACACACAGTGTCCAGGTCCCACATACGACTCCTTCATGCTTTAATGTCATCCAGCCTCAATTTGCTGTGTCTAATTCTTCTCCACCTGCCAGCAGAATGAGCTTCTAGGCTGACTAGGCCTCAGGACGGCTGGGCTGTCAGGCCTGAGGCTGATAGGGACTGACAACATCAAAACAGAGCACAAAGAAAAGGCTCAGAGCGTTGAGGGGAGGGCTGAGTCCCCTGGTCTTTCTGGTTGATAGTCTCTCTGAGGTGGAGTTTTCAATTAGAGACTTCAATACCCAGGACTGGATGACCAGATGGGACCACTGCACGACTGATCTGAATACACCTTTAAATCTCCTTCGCTCTCTTTCTTTCTTTCTTTCTTTCTTTCTTTCTTTCTTTCTTTCTTTCTTTCTTTCTTTCTTTCTTTCTTTCTTTCTTCCTCTCTCCCTCTCTCTCTCTGTAGTACAGCTCTCTCACAGTAACACAGGGGGATGTTGTGTAGCGCTGAATGTATGATTACATTTATAATGAAGAACTGATTTAATCTGTTTTGTATTAATTGAACCGACTATGTTAGGACATTTTATCTTTTTAATCTATTTCCACATATCTTTATGATAGAGGATGTATGTGTGTAGATAAATGTGCGTGCGTGCGTGCGTGCGTGCGTGTGCGTGCGTGCGTGCGTGTGTGTGTGTGTGTGTGTGTGTGTGCGTGCGTGTGTCCTTACAGGATGTGTTCTGTGGTTCTCTTTCCTCTATAGTCATCTCCTCCTGTTCATTAATATTCCTCACTAGATTAATCCTCACTTTATTCACAGCAGCCCCTATTAAAAACACCCATATTAATAAATGATCTTAGATCATCTTTGCATCTAATCAATTATTCATATCAAAGGTTCATATCAGACCGTAACCATGTCACACAGGGACAGCTGCACACATTCTTATCTTAGCTTTTTCCATTTTTATTTTAAAAAGAGACAAATGTTGGAATTAGTGCTAATTTGAAGTGCGATGGAACAATGCATGTGATTGTTCATTCAACCTGTCAGTGTTTTTATTGTTTGTGTTCCTACTCCAATAAATGATTAGATAAATAACTAAATATGAACCAGGAATACCTTTTAGAAAATATATTAAATATATAGCTGGTTTTCTCAGTGATGTGCTACTGTCAATGAGACCTCTGGTCTAGACAAAAGCAGCAGTACACAGATGTATTGAATAAATGATGCCATCACCATCAGTACTCTTCACAGCAGATGCATATCACAGATATTGAGATATGGACGTTTGTGTGTGTGTCATGCCGTTCATCAGAAGTGAATAAGTAACTGCAGTATATCCCAGTGGTCTGAATGTATGCTCTGTGCTCTCTAAGTGGACCATGAGAAGGTCACAAGTTTAGTCATCTAAAGACCCTGGCTCTGTCCCAAATGGCACCCCATTCCCTGTATAGTGCACTACTGTTGTACAGGGCTCTTGTCAAAAGTAGTGCACTGTATAGACAATAGAGTGCCATTTGGGATGCACACCCTGCTGGCAGCATTTACTGCCTTCCTCCCTCGTGATGTGTTCTAGTGTCTATAAATATATAAGAGGAAATCAGAAGTGTCTTCAAACAGAACAGTCTTTTTCTATTTCCATGTACTGTATTTAATGTTTCTCTTAACTTAATGGGAGCATTACTGATGCTTGGTTCGGTCATTAGCTACACTTAGCTGTGTGTGTGTGTGTGTGTGTGTGTGTGTGTGTGTGTGTGTGTGTGTGTGTGTGTGTGTGTGTGTGTGTGTGACTCTCTCTCTCTGTATAGGAGTGTGGTGGTCCCAGTGAAGAAGCCTCCACCAGGCAGTCTGGCTGTGAACATGGTTGGACACACATCTTCCAGTAGCCTGGCAACAGGCTCCACCCCCAACATCTTTTCTGCAGCCTCCAACACCGCCAAGAGCATGATCAACACCACCGGTAGGCCTACACCCATGGGCCCTGGTCAAATGTGGGGAATAGGGTGCAATTTGGAACTAAATCTTCTAGTGCATCCCACATCAACCCCTATGCCCTAGTCTCACAGGCCTGGGCAACTCCAGTCCTCGGTGGCCTTAGTGATGTCACACTGTTGCCCCAGCTAACACACCTGACTCCAATAATCACCTAATCATGATCTTCAGTTAAAAATGCAATTAGTTTAAATCAGGTGTGTTTGCTGGGGGGGGGGGGGGGGGGCTGAGGACTGGAGTTGCCCAGGCCTGCCTTAACACCTAGCCACTTGTGTATACTTGAAAGGAATGGATAGTTATGAGTAATATCAGTGACAATTCCACCTAACTTACAATAGCTGAGTTAACAGGAAGCTAGTACTACCATACCAATATTATTGCTTATACCTATCTGATCCTTTCTTGTCTATATGAGGTGCCTAGGGTGTAGTGAGTAAAGGGTAGGGTGTAGGGAGTAGGGTATAGGTGTAGGGGTCAGGGCTAGGTGTAGGGGTATAGGGATAGTGGTTGATTTAAGATTCAGCCTGACATACAAGCCCTCTGAAGGATGGTACACAGGGTCTCAGACCCAAGAGGTTACTAATAACACTACTAATGTGTTCGGCCGGTAATGTGGTTTATTTCCAGGGAACTGTTGCTCGTTGGAGTTCGTTAGTATTTAATTGGAGTAATTACTGCAGATCTTAATAACCCAGTGGGTCTGGAATGTGTCCTTTGAAGCCGGTCCAGGAATAGGAGCAGAATCTGCGTCCCTAATGGCTCCCTATGTAGTGCACTAGTTTTGACCAAGGCCCGTAGGGATCTGGTCAAAAGTGGTGCACTATATAAAGAATAGGGTGCTATTTGGGACATAACCTATTTGTTTCTCGGCTGGATGACTGAGGTTTAATGGTGGAATGTAGAAACTCATACTGTGCAGCAGAGGGCACTCTCTACTGTACTATCTCCTGACAGGGCCAGGCTTCCTATACTTAAGCAATAAGGTCAGAAGAGGTGTGGTCTGTGGCCAATATACGACGGCTACGGGCTGTTCTTACACACAACACAACGCAGAGTGCCTGGACACAGCCCTTAGCCATGGCATATTGGCCCTGAGGTGCCTTACTGCTATTATAAACTGGTTACCAACGTAATTAGAGCAGTAAAAATACATGTTTTGTAATACCCATGGTATATGGTCGTATAGACCATGGCTGTCATCCAATCAGCATTCAGGGCTCGAACCACCCAGTTTATAAAGTGCTATGACCTACTGTGTGGTGGTTATGCTGTATAAAGCAGACTAATACAATCGGGTCAGGTTGAAATGCATTCAATGACCTCCGAGAAATGGTAGGTCTTGTTATTTTATTATCAGTTTCATTTGTTCAGACCAAATTAGTGTAGTGTAGTGTGCGTCCAATGGGCCCTGGACAAAAGTAGTGCACTAAATAGGGAATAGGGTTCCATTTGACTGTCCTCCCCCTTAGGCCCTGCTCCATGCTGTTGAGCCCAGGGTCCGATGATGCAGCAGGCCTTCGAAAGAAGCCACTTAATACAGAGACCATTAGAGCTGCAACACCTATTAAATGTCCCTATCCCCTCAGCAGGAATGTGACAGATGTGTCAGTGTGCTTTCAGTTAAACCAGGGGCTCTCCTCTCTCCCCTCCTCCTGCTTCTCTCTCTTTCAGTTAAACCCAGGGGCTGTCCTCTCTCCCCTCCTCCTGCTTCTCTCTCTTTCAGTTAAACCCAGGGGCTCTCCTCTCTCCCCTCCTCCTGCTTCTCTCTCTTTCAGTTAAACCCAGGGGCTCTCCTCTCTCCCCTCCTCCTGCTTCTCTCTCTTTCAGTTAAACCCAGGGGCTCTCCTCTCTCCCCTCCTCCCGCTTCTCTCTCTTTCAGTTAAACCCAGGGACTCTCCTCTCTCCCCTCCTCCTGCTTCTCTCTCTTTCAGTTAAACCCAGGGGCTCTCCTCTCTCCCCTCCTCCTGCTTCTCTCTCTTTCAGTTAAACCCAGGGACTCTCCTCTCTCCCCTCCTCCTGCTTCTCTCTCTTTCAGTTAAACCCAGGGGCTCTCCTCTCTCCCCTCCTCCTGCTTCTCTCTCTTTCAGTTAAACCCAGGGGCTCTCCTCTCTCCCCTCCTCCCGCTTCTCTCTCTTTCAGTTAAACCCAGGGGCTCTCCTCTCTCCCCTCCTCCTGCTTCTCTCTCTTTCAGTTAAACCCAGGGACTCTCCTCTCTCCCCTCCTCCTGCTTCTCTCTCTTTCAGTTAAACCCAGGGGCTCTCCTCTCTCCCCTCCTCCTGCTTCTCTCTCTTTCAGTTAAACCCAGGGGCTCTCCTCTCTCCCCTCCTCCTGCTTCTCTCTCTTTCAGTTAAACCCAGGGGCTCTCCTCTCTCCCCTCCTCCTGCTTCTCTCTCTTTCGCTCTCCCACTTTTCCATCTATAACCTTCTCTCCCTACCTTCATCTTTCCCTCCTTCTCTGTCACCCCCTCCCTCTTTCTCACTCTCTCTCTCCCCCTCCCCCCTTCTCTCTCACCCCCTCTTTCTCCCACTCTCTCTTTTTCTCTCTTCCTCCTTCTCTCCCCCCTTCCCTCAGACCCCATGATTTCGCCAGTTCTGTTCTGTGGATGTTCTTTGTCAACGTGACCCATGAACTCAAGGACATGCATGTGATACCTGGAATGATGATGGATGGAAAACGTCTTAATCGTATCCTAAAGAAATGCCACAGATGTAGCTACAGTACAATGCACCGTGTTTGAACAACCATCATATTGAATTGGACATTAGACAGTCTTAAACTTACAATGGTTCGAGACGGATGACATTCTTATAGGTCGGCCCTGTAACTGAAACAGACCTTGGGTAGATAATATACAGCATAGGTGTATACTGTACAGTTGTATATTTAAGCAATAAGGCCCAAGGCGGTGTGGTATATGGCCAATATATCACGGCTAAGGACTGTTCATTTGCACGACGCAATGCAGAGTGCCTGGACACAGCCCTTAGCCGTGGTATATTGGCAATACCCTGTACCACAAACCCCCGAGGTGACTTATTGCTATTAAAAACTGGTTACCAATGTAATTAGAGCAGTAAAAATACATGTTTTGTCATACTCGTGGTATACGGGCTGTCAGCCAATCAGCATGCAGGGCTCGAACCACCCAGTTTATAATTGGGTATATAATGGAGGTGTATACTGTATATTTCTATACTTGTGTATATAATATAGTTGTATAGTGTATAATGGAGTTGTATATTTCTATAGTTGGTTATGTAATTGAGTTGTATACTGTACTGTATAGTTGTATTCTGTACAGTATAGTTGTATACTTGGGTATATAATATAGTTGTATACAGTACTTGGGCATATAATATAGTTATATACTTGGTTAAATAATAAAGTTGTATACAGTACTTGGGTATTTAATATAGTTATATACTTGGTTAAATAATAAAGTTGGAAACAGTACTTGGGTATTTAATATAGTTATATACTTGGTTATATAATACATTTGTATACTTCTGCTCCCATACTTCTCCCAGTGTGATGTTGGTTGGTGTGTTTGTTCCCTGCAGGAGCTACAGACTCAGCCTCCTCTTCCTCCACCTCTTCCTCATCCTTCGTCAACGGGGCCACCAGTAAGAACCTGCCTGCTGTCCAGCCGGTGGCGCCCATGCCTGAAGACACAGTGGAGAACATGAGGTAGGGTCAGGGTGTGACAGTACTGTGTGTGTGTAGTACTAGGTAGATTATACATTTCAGTGCTACAGACATATTCCCCATATATCACCTGGAGCCACTGAACAGTGCATGTCTTTCTCTATCAGCATGTAACCACTGCCTGTGGTGTTGTGTGAATGGTAATTCAGAGAAAACTGTGTGTGTGTTTAGTGTGTAGTGTTAAGGTGTGTGTGGATGCTGCTGTGACCTTAACTCTTAGTCCCCACCTCCTGTAATGGTTTGCGACAGACATCTCTAGTGCTGCAGAGAGCCTGAGTACCTCTCTCTCTGTCTCCCAGTCCCACAGCCTCAACACACGCTCACTCTCTCTCTCTTCTGCCCCCCTCTAAAGGAATTGTAAATCAGTTGCCATGGCAGCAGTAACCAACATCACTTACCATAACCGTGGAGTCAATGATGGAAGTGGCGAGTTGCAGAGCTGTGTGTGTGTGTGTGTGTGTCTGTGTCTCACCTGGTTGCAGATATGTGTGTATGATCATACTGAACTCTCATTTCAGTCCAGTCAGACTCACATGCAGCTTGTTGGGTAGACAATAGACATATGGGTTCTGGTCAGACGTAGTGCACTATAAAGGGAATAAAGGGTGCCATTTGGGACTTAGTCATAGTGACTGCTGCAATCTCTGTGTATTTCAGTGCGTTGCTCTGTGAGGTGGACCAGGATCTGAGAGTCTTTAGTTGGTCCCTGCAGCGTGGCCACACAGAGACAGAGACAGAGATGGCCCCCAGAGGTGCAGGCCAGTGTCATAGGCAAGCACTGTTTAACATCGCTCACACAGGTGTTACTGTCTCACTGATACACTCATCCCTTCACCTTCATATTCTTCCCAGGAGGCCATGGGGCAGAAGCCACTTTGCTTCTAGTCCCTCCTAGGCCAAGCCTCTCTCTCTCCCTCTCTCTCTCTTTTGTCTGTCTGTCTGTCTGTCTGTCTGTCTGTCTGTCTGTCTGTCTGTCTGTCTGTCTGTCTGTCTGTCTGTCTGTCTGTCTGTCTGTCTGTCTGTCTGTCTGTCTGTCTGTCTGTCTGTCTGTCTGTCTGTCTGTCTGTGTCTGTCTGTCTGTGATTGTTTCTATACTAGTGAACAGGCTACAGGCTCAAGGCAGTATCTCTCTGCTTTTACATGCTTCCTATATGGTTGCATGCCCCCTCCTTCCCAGGTTGTAGATAGATACTACTAGTCACAAACTGGACCCGACCCAGACCCGAGGGAAATTTAACATTTTGAACCCGCTCAGATCCCGGGTCAGGTCTCGGGTATTTAGGTTCGGATGGACTCGTGAAAACCTCTACTAGACACAGTCAGGTCTCTAAACTGTGACCAATTTGGCTGCATATGCGGCAAAATATTTTGCTGTGTGACCTGGAGTTTTATTTTGCTGTGTGACCTGGTTTATTTTGCTGTGTGACCTGGAGTTTTATTTTGCTGGGGGACCTGGAGTTTTATTTTGCTGTGTGACCTGGAGTTTTATTTTGCTGTGTGATCTGTTTTATTTTGCTGTGTGACCTGGTTTATTTTGCTGTGTGACCTGGAGTTTTATTTTGCTGGGGGACCTAGAGTTTTATTTTGCTGTGTGACCTGGAGTTTTATTTTGCTGTGTGACCTGGAGTTTTATTTTGCTGTGTGACCTGGAGTTTTATTTTGGGAGCACCATTTAGGCTAAGGCAATGCATAACAATATTTCATGGCAACACTCATCTCTACACTGCTCAAACAAGACAGGCTGCCTCCTGCTGTTGCTTGTTTCCATGCAGTTCCTGGGTCACACACACAGTTCCTCCTGTTTATTCTCTCAGCATGCTGTCAATGCACTCAACATATTCTTCCAAAACAAAAGAGAACAAAAGAGATGTTGCTTTCCACTTTGCTTCTTAATATGAATCCATGTTTTCTCTATTATACTATTATTTTGCCGGGTTGGGTAGGTTACTTTCTAAATGTAATCCGTTACAGTTACTAGTTACCTGTCCAAAATTGTAATCAGTAACGTAACTTTTGGATTACCCAAACTCGGTACGTAATCTGATTGGTGGGTTGGTTATGTAGGCTTCTTCTAACCCATCGCTTTCTATTACATATACTAATACGATTAAATTATATATTTGAATTATATCAGCATGAATTATATTGAGCAATAAAAGCCCCACTTTTATTCCATAGGCTGGGATCCACGTTATGTAGCTGTTGCAAGAGCGCATTTTTCACTGGCTGTCCACTGGTTTGAAAAACAATGATTGATAGGCAGCTTAAACTTCTTGAATTCAAACATTATTGGGTTGAAATACACATTTAGATTTGTGAACAGCCATCCACAACAACCACAATCCTTAAGGCGCAAATAGCTAAATGAGAGAGCAGCAGTGTGATTCACATCAATGCGCTATGTAGATATCAATAATAAGTGATATCCGTATTGCCGTAGACTACACCACTGCTGTCATCCTTGCCTCCAAGCGTTTATTCAAATTGGAAATTCTTTGGATGCGGACAGCAGTCGCCCCATTGGAAGACATAGCTTGGACTGTAGCCTACAAAAGCCTATTCCTGCTCTTTTCCCGCTATCCATCAAACACATTTGGTGTTATCATAGTGGTCTCTTAAACGTGCGCCTTTTTTCAATACTGATTTGAATGTCATTGAGAAAATAGAGAATTTTTTGTCGCAACCATTCTTTCGGAATTTAAAAGTAATCATGTAGTTTTTCAAAAGTATCTGTGATCTGATTACAATATTTTAGCTGGTAACGTAACAGATTACAGTTACCAGTTTTTTTATAATCCCTTACATGTAATCCATTACTCCTCAACCCCACTTAGTTTCTGTATTTTGCTCTCTGCAAAATGTGAGTTAGTTAGTCTAAGGAAGCTGGCATGTGCCTAAAATAATGCTAATCGTTAATGCTAATCACTAACTAGCTAGCTGGCTAGCTTAATGCCATTTAGCTAAATTAACTAGCTAGGGCAAAGCAAACATTAGCTCTAGTACAGGTTGCTACCAGTGGTGGTATAGATCAGTATGTTGTTGGTGCAACGGCATGTGCTGAAACAGATAGATTATTCTAAAATCTTTGTCTAAATGCAACATCTATTCAAATATGATTAGGGTTGCATGGGAAACACTGATCAACACTTTGGTTCCTACCTTGTTATAACTCATATCTGCCTTTTTCATTTTTTATCATGCCAAACAAAACCAACAATAGAATTATCATTGTATTTCTATGATTCCAACAGTTCACCCAAGTATTTTGATCTCTTTTCTGAATTAGGAGCACCAGTACTACCAATTATGTTTTTTTAAATTGTATTTAGAGCCCTGGACCGCAGTGTTCTGCTGTGTGTGAAAGGATGTTCTATCTATCATGTACTAACCCAGGTGGAGGGCTCTACTCTGCTCTGCTCACCACACAACCCTTCCCAACCTTATACTCATTTGTTTACTGTTGTTGTCTTTCTCCTCTGTCTCTTCCTCTCCTCTCTGACATCCTCTCTCTCTCTCTTCACCCCCTCTCTCTCAACCCTGTTTCTTTCCCTGTTCTCTGTCTTCTCTCTCCACCCCCCCTCTCTCTCTTTCTGTTATCTCCCTGCTCTGTTCTCTGTCTTCTCTCTCCACCCCCCCTCTCTCTCTTTCTGTTATCTCCCTGCTCTGTTCTCTGTCTTCTCTCTCCACCCCCCCTCTCTCTCTTTCTGTTATCTCCCTGCTCTGTTCTCTGTCTTCTCTCTCCACCCCCCCTCTCTCTCTTTCTGTTATCTCCCTGCTCTGTTCTCTGTCTTCTCTCTCCACCCCCCCTCTCTCTCTTTCTGTTATCTCCCTGCTCTGTTCTCTGTCTTCTCTCTCCACCCCCCCTCTCTCTCTTTCTGTTATCTCCCTGCTCTGTTCTCTTCCACAGTATCACTACTAAGTTGGAGCGTGCGCTGGAGAAGGTGGCCCCCCTCCTCAGGGAGATCTTTGTGGACTTTGCACCGTTCCTCTCTAGGACCCTGTTGGGAAGCCATGGCCAAGAGCTGCTCATAGAAGGTACAGGTGCTGTATAGAATTGCTCTCATTTCTCCTCCAACTGTGTGTGGAATCCCTCCCTCCATCCATCCCTCAGTCTGTCTGTCCTTTCCTGGCCCTTCTTATGTCCACACACACACACACACACACACACACAAGATTAACAATTATGGAGAGTTGACAGGTGTGAATGTTGTCTGATCCCTTCACTCAGCCTGTCTGTCCATCTGTCAGAACACACACACACACACGCACAAACGCACACACAAACACACCTGACCGCTGAGCACAGACCATGTACAGACCAGGAAAACACAACACACTTCACCAACACAAGAGAGCCAGTATTCATAAAGCCTCCCATAGTACAAGAGATGGGATCAGTCCTACTTTGAGATGCTTTGCCCAGACCTTTACCAAGGAACATAGGCTGTTTTTCCTCCCAGGCTGAATCAGGGCCCTGGTGGAAAGTCTCTCCATTTAGTAGCAATTACCAGCCATCCATCACTCAAATTACCCGGGGTCGCGGCCCGAGTGCCCCATCTCCCCTCCTCCTCACCCCTCCTCTCCCCCTCTCTAGACATGTTGTCAGTGTGGTAATTATGTCCAGCCACCCTGGCCTGGCCCCTGGCCCATGATGCACTTGGAGTTGAGAGGGAGGACCCTGGGCGAACAGAGCTGTCGTTGTGATGGCCTCCCCTCCCTTCTCTCTGTCTCCTCTCATTCCTCCCCTACCTCTCCTCTCTGTCTCCTCTCGTTCCTCCCCTACCTCTCCTCTCTCTGTCTCCTCTTGTTCCTCCCCTACCTCCCCTCTCTCTGTCTCCTCTCCTCCCCCTACCTCCCCTCACTCTGTCTCCTCTCCTTCCCCCCACCTCTCCTCTCTCTGTCTCCTCTCCTCCCCCCCACCTCTCCTCTCTCTGTCTCATCTCCTTCCCCCTTCTTCCCCTACCTGTCCTCTCTCTGTCTCATCTCCTTCCCCCTTCTTCCCCTACCTGTCCTCTCTCTGTCTCCTCTCCTTCCCCCTTCTTCCCCTACCTGTCCTCTCTTTTTACTCCCCTACCTCTCCTCTCTCTGTCTCCTCTCCTTCCCCTTTCTTCCCCACCTCTCCTCTCCTTCCTCCCCTACCTCTCCTCTCTCTGCCTCTCCTCTCCTCTTCTTCCCCCCTTCCTCCCCTACCTCTCCTCTCCTCTCTCTGCCTCTCCTCTCCTTCCCACTTCCTCCCCAACCCCCCCCCCACCCCCCACCCCCCGCCCCCTGCCCAACCCGTCAGCACACTGCTCGACAATTCCACATTCACTCCAATGATTTAACCCTGCCCTGCTCACAGGAAAGGCCTGGTCAGAGGGGCAGAGCCTGTTTAAATAGAAAACATTTAGTTTGTGTACCAGCGTACAGCAAGGGTCCATGGTCATTAGGCCAGCATACCAGAGTAGGGCCGGGGTCGCTAGGGGCCAGGGTCACCCTACCACCTGACCCCCTGTGTCAGAGAGAGCTGAGTGATGGGAGAACTGGTCATTGCAGTAACAAGAGGTCAGCCGTGTGTGTGTGTGTGTGTGTGTGTGTGTGTGTGTGTGTAATAGGACATCTGTAGCTGTCTGTGAACTGGAGAGGGTCACATCCCCTGTTTACAACAGTCTCAGAGTCTCAGACCGTGTCAGTGCTGTGCAAGAACAGGAGGAAGATTCACACTCTTCACATTATACAATAGTCCACTTTGTCTCCATCCAAAATATCACCCTATTTCCTATGTAGTGCACTCCTTTTGATCAAAGCCAATAGGGCTCTTGTCAACGTAATGCATTGTGGAGGGAATAGGGTGCCATTTGGGACATACTCTTTGTCACTTTGTCTCTATCTCAGTGGTTTCAGGCAGCTAAATGTTTTTATTATTGTAACATGTTAGGTAATTTACCATTTCCATTTCCAGCTCTTTCTTTGCATCAACGGTAAAACAGAAGAGATGTTTGACATCCCTGAGATGGTCTGTCTGTGTGTTTATCAACATGTTGACATCTCATCCCTGGTTGTCGACTCATGCTGTCAATCACACTGACTGACGTCTTCATGTAACCATGCCAACAGGCCCTGGCCCCACCAGCTCATAGTGATTCCTCCAGAGTGTCTTCTTCTCTGGTAGTGAATACAATGTTAGCCCCTCCCACATGTCGTTGGTGAGGTTTCGTAGTGACTTATATGAAGGCACTAGCAACTGTTGAGCCAAGTAAGACTGTCCTGTGTGTTGTATGACAACTCTGTTTCTAACTCTCTGTCCTGTCTGCCCCGCCAGGTCTGGTGTGTATGAAGTCCAGCACCTCTGTCGTGGAACTGGTCATGCTGCTCTGCTCTCAGGTGAGATTCTCTCTTCCTCCTCACATATCTCTATTTTCCTCTCCCTCTCTGCTTCTTCCTTCCTCCTCACACATCCCTCTCTTCCCCCCACTCCCTCCATTCTCTCTTCTCTATCTCTTCTGTCCTCTTTTTTTGTCTCCCTCTCGCCTCCAAACCTCTCCTCTCCTCCCTGTGATGGACTATAAAGATGAGGCTGCTTCCAGCTCCAGGTCTCTGGGTCGTGCCACGAAATGAGTCCCTTTTTGTATCCCTTTTAAGTAGAGATTGTGCACCAATATTCAATTTTAAAAGCCTGTTATATTAAATGAAGTGCCCTTTAATATAGACCACATTGAAAACTCACTGCACTCTGTGATTTCTAGCAAGATTAAAAAATTTCTCCAAGTTTTCACCATCACTTTAAAGCCCTCATTATTTTGTTACTTTGACAAAGTCATTTCTGAAGATTATTATTTAAAAATAATAAATAATTGTCTGTAGATCAGAGACACAAAATCTAAGTGTAATACATTTTAGCTGTAACACAACAAAATGTGGAAAAAGTGAATGGGTGTGAATATTTTCTGAAGGCACTGTATATATATACTCTGGATTGTTTGTAGATTATTGGTCATTGAGAGGCTTTGAAGCCACTGGTCGGCCATATTAGAACTCCCCAGTAGTACAGTCCTCCATAGGAATTAATGGAATTCTACAGTATTTCAAATAAATGTTTCAAGGACATAATTACATGTATTTAAGTATTTTTTCTTGTGGTGGGGACATTAACATTAGCAATCTAAAAAAGTATACTTTAAGGAATTGTTTTAAAATATTTGTAATTTTACTTGTATATTTAGCTCACATAATATAATTCAAAGTATGCATTAAGGTGTCTGTAATAGAATACATGTTTCAAAAATGAATATAGACATTAATAAATGCATTTCTATAGCTTCCAAAATATTTTTTACAATGGTGGGGGAGTGCCAAGACATCACCCCCTATCACCATCTAGTGTCTACATAAATCATTGGTTAAGTCTCTTATGTCTCAAAGGGTCACAGTCCCAATGTAGCAGTTAGAACAGAACAGGAGATAGTTAACATACCTTCTCTCTGCAGGGCCAGTCAGTCAGTCCATAAGGAAGGCATTAGGTGGTGCCTCTCTCGCTGAGTATCCAGTCTGCAAGGATGGAGGCTGCAGTAGGAGGCACAGTGTCCGGAGCCCAGAGCCCCTGCAGCGGCGCAGCCTGCCAATCCTGCAGTATGGAGCCAGTCAGCCCGTCAGCTCCCATTCATACCCATGCATCTGTTATTAGAGGGCTGAGATTAAGGAGCATTCCTCTCTCTCTACTCACACAACCACCCGAGCCTTGCAGTAGTGAATCACGCTGTTACTGCTGTTCTTTTGAAGTTTCTGAGGGAATATTCCCTGAGTCTTGCTCTCTTCTGGCTGTCTGTCTTTCTGGAGGCTAACCTAGCACTGTTGCTCTGGGATGTCTACCTTCTTTTCCCAGCTCCTGGACTTACTGAGGTCTGGGAGTGTCAGAGAGCCATGTACCCCCCCCCTCCCCCCCACAGAGTCACCCACCCTCCTTGTTCCCCCCACTGCAGACACAGATAGTATTACTGCGGCTCCAATAGTTCCTGCCATTAGGGACTCCTGGGATGAAACCCAGCCTGAGATATCGACCAGTCAGAGAGGCTGAAAGTGGATCTGCTTGGCCTGAGTTGGAACCACAGCTAGCTTTATCCAGCAGCACTGGCAGGGATGGGCACAGTGGAACTCGTTAATCCTGATCTGATTCCATCAGTAGTGACTTTCCTGTATGGGGCTAGGACAAGAATGTATGGGCCTAGGACAAGGCTGTATGGAGCTGGGACACGGCTGTATGGAGCTGGGACAAGGCTGTATGGAGCGAGGACAAGGCTGTATGGAGCGAGGACAAGGCTCCATTGGGCTAGGACAAGGCTCCATTGGGCTAGGACAAGGTTGAAGGGGGCTAGGACAAGGCTGAAGGGGGCTAGGACAAGGCTGTATGGGCCCAGGACAAGGCTGTATGGAGCTGGGACAAGGCTGTATGGAGCGAGGACGAGGCTGTATGGAGCTAGGACGAGGCTCTATTGGGCTAGGACAAGGTTGAATGGGGCTAGGACAAGGCTGTATGGGGCTAGGACAAGGCTGTATGGGGCTAGGGCAAGGCTGTATGGGGCTAGGACAAGGCTGTATGGGACTGGGACTGTACAGTGCTAGGACATGGCTGTATGGAGATGGGGCTGTATGGGGCTGGGACAAGGCTGTATGGAGCGAGGACAAGGCTGTATGGAGCGAGGACAAGGCTGTATGGAGCGAGGACAAGGCTGTATGGAGCGAGGACAAGGCTGTATGGGGCTAGGACAAGGCTGAAGGGGGCTAGGACAAGGCTGAAGGGGGCTAGGACAAGGCTGAAGGGGGCTAGGACAAGGCTGAAGGGGGCTAGGACAAGGTTGTATGGGGCTAAGCCAAGGCTGTATGGGGCTAGGACAAGGCTGTATGGAGCTAGGACAAGGCTGAAGGGGGCTAGGACAAGGCTGAAGGGGGCTAGGACAAGGTTGTATGGGGCTAAGCCAATGCTGTATGGGGCTAGGACAAGGCTGTATGGAGCTAGGACAAGGCAGTATGGGACTTGGGCTGTATGGGCTAGGACAAGGCTAAATGGGGCTATGACAAGGCTGTATGGGGCTAGGACAAGGCTGTATGGGGCTAGGACAAGGCTGTATGGGACTGGGACTGTACAGTGCTAGGACATGGCTGTATGGAGATGGGGCTGTATGGGCCTGGGGCAAGGCTGTATGGGGCTAGGATAAGGCTGTATGGGGCTGGGACAAGGCTGTATGGGGCTAGGACAAGGCTGTATGGAGTGGGGCTGTACGGAGCCCGGACAAGGCAGTATGGAGCTGGGACTGTATGGGGCTAGGACAAGGCTGTATGGGGCTAGGACAAGGCTGTATGGGACTGGGACTGTATGGGGCTAGGACAAGGCTGTATGGCGATGGGGCTGTATGGGACTGAGACAAGGCTGTATGGGGCTAAGGGCTGTATGGGGCAGGTGCAAGGCTATATGGGGCTAGGACAAGGCTGTATGGGGCTAGGACAAGGCTGTATGGGGCTAGGACAAGGCGGTATGGGACTTGGGCTGTATGGGCTAGGACAAGGCTGTATGGGGCTAGGACAAGGCTGTATGGGGCTAGGACAAGGCTGTATGGGACTGGGACTGTATGGGGCTAGGACAAGGCTGTATGGAGATGGGGCTGTATGGAGCTAGGACAAGGCTGTATGGAGCTGTGACTCTATGGGGCTAGGACAAGGCTGTATGGAGATGGGGCTGTATGGGGCTGGGGCTGTATGGAGCTAGGACAAGGCTGTGTGGAGCTGGGACTGTATGGGGCTGGGACAAGGCTGTATGGGGCTGGGGCTGTATGGAGCTAGGACAAGGCTGTATGGAGCTGTGACTCTATGGGGCTAGGACAAGGCTGTGTGGGGCTGGGGCTGCATGGAGCTTGGACGGGCAGCAGACTGTGTGTCTCTTCACAGACGGCCTGGTGAATGAGAAGGTCAAACAGCTCTGTTTCTTGTAACAGCTTAAACACACAGGGGATCTGCAGTGGAGCCCGGGAGATTTACTGACAGAGAGCCTCCAGATGTGGAGAGCAGAGCAGATAAAAGACTACAGCCTCACTCTGACAGCCTGGATTGAGACGACACAGTACTGCTGTCTGTCTGTCGCCTACTGACGTTCGGGAGTATGGAGGGCTGCAGAGGAACAAGAGGCTTATGTGTAACAAACAATTTAAAACAATGAAATTCAGGACCCCTTAACCAATAGGATAATCTTCCTAGGTTAAACACTCCCAGACACCACAGATTGTAAACGTGTCTTATCTGAGCTCCTGAGCCACACCCCCTCCCCTGGCTGCAGGTCAGCCCATAGCTAGATATTCTGGGTTCTGTTGCAGGTCAGCCCATAGCTAGATATTCTGGATTCTGTTGCAGGTCAGCCCATAGACAGAGGTTCTGGGTTCTGTTGCAGGTCAGCCCATAGCTAGATATTCTGGATTCTGTTGCAGGTCAGCCCATAGACAGAGGTTCTGGGTTATGCTGCAGGTCAGCCCATAGCTAGATATTCTGGATTCTGTTGCAGGTCAGCCCATAGCTAGATATTCTTGGTTCTGTTGCAGGTCAGCCCATAGACAGAGGTTCTGGGTTCTGTTGCAAGTCAGCCCATAGCTAGATATTCTGGATTCTGTTGCAGGTCAGCCCATAGCTAGATATTCTGGATTCTGTTGCAGGTCAGCCCATAGACAGAGGTTCTGGGTTATGCTGCAGGTCAGCCCATAGCTAGATATTCTGGGTTCTGTTGCAGGTCAGCACATAGACAGAGGTTCTAGGTTCTGTTGCAGGTCAGCCCATAGCTAGATATTCTGGATTCTGTTGCAGGTCAGCACATAGACAGAGGTTCTGGGTTAAGCTGCATGTCAGCCCATAGCTAGATATTCTGGGTTCTGTTGCAGGTCAACCCATAGCTAGATATTCTTGGTTCTGTTGCAGGTCAGCCCATAGCTAGATATTCTGGGTTCTGTTGCAGGTCAGCCCATAGCTAGATATTCTGGGTTCTGTTGCAGGTCAGCCCATAGCTAGATATTCTTGGTTCTGTTGCAGGTCAGCCCATAGCTAGATATTCTGGGTTCTGTTGCAGGTCAGCCCATAGACAGAGGTTCTGGGTTCTGTTGCAGATCAGCCCATAGACAGAGGTTCTGGGTTCTATTGCAGATCAGCCCATAGACAGAGGTTCTGGGTTCTGTTGCAGATCAGCCCATAGACAGAGGTTCTGGGTTCTGTTTCTCTGCATCTACATGAAGGATCATGTTGCTTCCTCCTGGAGAAGCATGTCAGGCCTAATTCCCTTCAAACAGGCAACAATGAGCTTTCCTGTAATCCCTGCAATCACAGCACAGCCCCTTTTAGAGCCCTGCTGCACAGAAGAAAAAAACAGCAGGGGAAGAAAACATCTGTAAAGGTAACCAGAGAGTTTACTGTACTGTAACTCAGTTAGACAAGATAGAGGTTCAGGCTGAGTTTTCCCCCTCCTACCCGATGTCACTCTCCTGGCGCTGCACGAGACATCTGCTTTGATTTCCGTATATATTTTTGTCACTTGAGTGCGATGTGAACAGATCCTCAGAAGACTGGCCGAACATGAGCCCTGTCCAAATCAGTAACAGCCTATTGTGGAGTGGATACTGTAGCAGAGAGAGAGAGAGAGATAGAGGTCAGGAGAAATCATGTGGAGACCAGATGCCCAGCATATCAGCCTGTCACACACTGCAGCAACTATGGCACTAACATGCTACCATACACTATTTAGCCAATGGCAATATGTTGTTATTACCGTTTCTCAGATCAAATCAAATGTATTTATATAGCCCTTCTTACATCAGCTGATATCTCAAAGTGCTGTACAGAAACCCAGCCTAAAACCCCAAATAGCAAGCAATGCAGGTGTAGAAGCACGGTGGCTAGGAAAAACTCCCTAGAAAGGCCAATGCATAATCTCATTTGTTAGCCTCGTCTATGCGTGAGATTCAGTTGGTTTTATACCTGACACTTGGCTAGCATTGAAAACTGTGAACGTTTTCCCCTTTTATATTCCTTCTCTATTCTCTTTCTATTTTGAACTGTGGCCTCCTCTGTTTTCCCTTTCATTTGCTCCTCAGTGAGCAGAGAGCCCAGGTTCCCACTGCAAGGCCCTCTCCTCCGCTCCTCCTCTCCTCTTCTCCTCCTCTCCTCCTCTCCTCCGCTCCTCCTCTCCTCCTCTCCTCCTCTCCTCCGCTCCTCCTCTCCTCCTCTCCTCCTCTCCTCCTCTCCTCCGCTCCTCCGCTCCTCCTCTCCTCCGCTCCCAAACGGCTTTTTAATCATTCCCAGACCGGGTAGTGATGGTGCTGGGGAGAGGGTGGGGGGTGCCGTGGCCCCGGGGCCGCAGCCGCTCTAGGATCCGGCTCCACACTGCTGTAGATGGCTCTCCTCTCCTCAGTCATCTGTCAGTGTGCGGACAGAGGAAATGGCTGTATTTAAGGCTGAGGATACAGTTTCATCCCCAATTACATCTCTCCTGTGTTTACTGATCTGTTCACAGAGGAAGGTCTCGTCCCAAATGCCACCCTATTCCCTATGTAGTGCACTACTTTTGACTAGGGTCCATAGGGCTCTGCTCAAAGGAGTGCATAGCATGCCATTTGGGATGCAACTGAAGAAAAGAGGCAAGCTCACATGCCGGGCAGAGATTCAGCTTTTTATAGCCAGCGCTTCTCTTTGAAGGGATTCAATGACCTTGCTGCCTTCTTAGCTTCTAATTAAAGTAAGGAAACAATTGAATATGCGATGGCCATTTGAATTGCAGTGGAGACTGGCCATGCAGAGAGATCCATTTATTTATCATAGACTCTGTAGATTATTATTACCATTACTGTTTTTATTGTACATGTTTTTTTGGTTTTGGAAATATTTTTCAGATTTGTGAAGCTTTCAGGGCAAAGTGTTCCATAATAGTTTTTTTATCACTATGTTATTGTTATTTTATTGCCTGCCTATGATTTTTATTGCAAATTTGCCCGTTGATATGTTTTTATAGCCATCGCCTAGTAGCGCTGATTAGAATGTTATGAGCTGTGGGTTTTTATGTCTTTAACTGTTTACAGACTGAGTTTGAATAGTGAATGTGAGAGCAGACAGCCTTGTCTCTGTATTTTAACTAGGTGTTGTTAGTACACACCCAAGCTATCAGAGAACAATATAGCATCCTAATCCAAGTCAAAAAGTTTTTGCCAAAGCTGAATCTCTCCAGCGTCTTGAAAAGGTAACCTCACTGGACCTTGTGGAAGGCTTTGTCTGACATATAACCATGGAGCAGGTATAAGTGACTAACTATCCAACGTTCCTCCTCTCCTCTTTCTATCTTCTCCTCTCTTCCTCCTCCTGTCTCAGGAGTGGCAGAACTCGATCCAGAAAAATGCCGGCCTTGCCTTCATTGAGCTCATCAATGAGGGAAGGTAGGTATCATTCACACACCACACACCGCACGCACCGGCGCACACACACACACACCATATGTTTTACTATCCTTGTGGGTACCTAAAATGTATTTCCATTCAAAATTGTATTTTCCCTGACCCCTAAACCTAACCATTACCCCTAACCCTAATTGTAACCCTAGCCCTAAACCTAACCCCTATGCCTAAAATAGCTGGGAAATGTCCCCTCGAGGGAGAATTTTCCTTGTTTTACTATCCTTGTGTGGACTTTTGTGGATTTCCAGTACACACACACCACACACACACAAACACACACACCAGCTCTGAGCAGGTTGTTGGGTTCAGTGGTAGCAGTAGATTAGCAGTAAGCTGCCAGCTCCTAGAGTGTGTGATGCTGTACTGTGTACTGCAGTGTGCTCTATAGGGGTTAAGATAAATACAATTGGTATGGCAGTGTGATGTAACAATATAAACAAGATAGTGTATCCCCTCTGTCTGTGTATCCCCCCCCCCCCTCTGTGAGTGTGGCAGGCTCAGATCAGGCAGGGTGTTATAGAAAAGATCAGCCTCCATGTCCATCTGGTGACCCATCTGTGTAACCCTCTTACATCCAAACTGCCCAGCGTCAGCCTTATGCTCCAAATCCAGCCCTATACCCCAGCCCTATACCCCAGCCCCAGCCCTATACCCCAGCCCTATACCCCAGTGCAGCCTCACTGTGCCCAACCCAGCCCTGTCTTAGCCCTACCTGGCATCTCCCCTGCCCCCATGTTGGGCCTGGATAAAGAGCCTTACTCAGTTGTGGCCTGGCCGCTCTGCCACTCCGCTACACTGCCACTCTACCACTCTGTCACACGGCGCTGTCCAGGGTGCTGCTGGCAGATCTCATCTCTCCTACACTACCACTATCTCAGTACTGTGGACACCTGAACTGCACCCCAAATGGAACCCTATTACTTATGTAGTGCACTACTTTTTAACAGGGCTCTGGTCAAAAGTAGTGCACTATATAGGGAACAGAGTTCCATTTGGGACAGATACCTGCTATCTCTAACCAACCAGCATATCAGCCATCTGCAGTCCTCTGAACGATAACCAAACAGCTAACCAAACTGTCCTGTATTTCTCTCTAACATATCAGCTAATAAACTAGCTAAGATAACCAGCTAACCAACTAACTACAATCCTAGTTGAGAACATTAACGTCTAAACGAGGAGAGGGAGAATTGTTCAGGACTCAGAGTGTAGTTGTAGTTAAAAGCTTGTTAACGCTAATCTGATGACTGCAGTTCTATGAGGCCTCTCCCTGAGACAGAGGATACTTCCCAAATGGCACCCTATTACCTATGTAGTGCACTACTTATGACCAGGGCTCTGGTCAAAAGTGCTATAATTGAAATAGCTTGTCATTTGGGATGCAGAAGAGGGTATCAGAAGCTCTGTAATTAAAACAAAGCAGACCTAATTGGGTGTAAAATGGCATATAATCTCCACATAGAATAATTTTCAATTATTAAAGATTGAAGCGTGGGCAGAAGCAGGTAGCATGTACGCCAGGCAGGCTGAGGAATCATTCAACCATGGGTGGAGAGGAGGCGATCAGGGCCATGGTGGGGGGGTTTCTGTCTGTCTGTCTGTCTGTCTGTCTGTCTTCAGGTTGTTGTGTCATGCTATGAAGGACCACATAGATGTGTTAACTGACCGACTAACTCGTATTCTGTCTGTTTGTTCCAGATTGCTGTGTCATGCTATGAAGGACCACATCGTGCGTGTTGCCAATGAGGCAGAGTTCATCCTCAACAGACAGAGAGCAGAAGACGTCCACAAACACGCTGAGTTTGAGGTACAGCACATATATACAGTATATATAGTACCAGTCAAGTTTGGACACACCTACTCGTTCAAGGGTTTTTCTTAATTGTTTACTATTTTATACATTGTAGAATAATAGTGAAGACATCAAAACTATGAAATAACACATGGAATCATGTGGTAACCAAAAAAATGTTTAACATCAAAATATATTTTAGATTTTAGATTCTTCAAAGTAGCCACCCTTTGCCTTGATGACAGCTTTGCACACTCTTGGCATTCTCTCAACCGCTTCACCTGGAATGCTTTTCCAAAAGTCTTGGAGTTCCCACATATGCTGAGCACTTGTTGGCTGCCTATCCTTCACTCTGCGGTCCAACTCATCCCAAACCATCTCAATTGGGTTGAGGTCGGGTGATTGCAAAGGCCAGGTCATCTGTTGCAGCATTCCATCACTTCTTGGTCAAATAGCCCTTACACAGCCTGGAGGTGTATTGGGTCATTGTCCTGTTGAAAACAAATGATAGTTCCACTAAGCCCAAACCAGATGGGATGGCGTATTGCTGCAGAATGCTGTGGTAGCCATGCTGGTTAAGTGTGCTTTGAATTCTAAATAAATCACTAACAGTGTCACCAGCAAAGTACCCCCACACCATCACACCTCCTCCTCCATGCTTCTTGGTGTGAACCACACATGCAGAGATCATCCGTTCACCTACTCTGCGTCTCACAAAGACACAGCGGTTGGAACCAAAAATCTCAAATTTGGACTCATCAGACCAAAGGGCAAATTTCCACCGGTCTAATATCCATTGCTCTTGTTTCTTGGCCCAAGCAAGTCTCTTCTTTTTATTGGTGTCCAGGTGACTACCTCATGAAGCTGGTTGAGAGAATGCCAAGAGTGTGCAAAGCTGTCATCAAGGCAAAGGGTGGCTACTTTGAAGAATTTAAAATATTTATTTTGATTTGTTTAACACTTTCTTGGTTACTACATGATTCCATATGTGTTTTTGTAGTTGTAGTTTTGATGTCTTCTCTATTATTCTGCAATGTAGAAAACAGTAAAATAAAGAAAAACCCTTGAATGAGTAGGTGTGTCCAAACTTTTGCCTGGTACTGTAAATAGTAGGCCTACAGTACAGATAGTACCTTATCTAGTCAGCTGACTACAGCAGCCTTGATAGTCCCTGCTCTGGAGTGACTGACTTCAGTATTGCATCCCAAATGGCACCCTATTCCATACATAGTGCACTACTTTTGACCAGAGCCCATTGAAATGGGGTGGCATTTGGGAGGCAACCCGGGTCTGTGAGAGAATAGCACTGGATTAGCAGCAGCTCAGTACTCCTGTAGTCCCTGTGTCTCCCCATGAGGATTATGGTGTTACCATTAGACCACTCTAAGGGATTATAATAACCAGCCTGCTAGCAATATTAATAAGTAGACTGAACGATATGCCAACTATATTCATATCTGGTCTTATTGGCTTTAAGCCTGTCCAACAGTGTAATGAGTCTACCCCAGAGACAGTACTTACCCCACATATCAAACACGCTGCCTGTTCTCACTACAAAGCATCAGAACACCAACACTCTCATTATTGATTTCTGTAGGAATTAGAGGACGTCTGCAGTAATTAGACAGTATCTGCATGCCAAATGGCACCCTATTCTCTTTATAGTGCGCTACTTTTGATCAGGACTCAATAGGCTCTGGTCAAAAGTAGTGCACCATATAAGGAATAGGGTGCAGTCAGTCTTTAGTAATGCTACTTTCTGTGCCTAATTAATTCTTTATTGAATGGAAGGAAGCCTGAGAAGGTTTTAGGACCATACAGTAGTGAAGAGGAGAGAGGAGCAGCTTTCTGAACACAGGGAAGTGCTTTGTTCAGAGGAATGTCATGCCTCTTTGAGACAGCAGGTAGAGCTGCTCTATCTCTCTTTCTCACTCACTCACTCACTTCCTTTCGCTCTCTCTGTCTCTCTCTCTCTCTCCCTCCCTCTCTCTCTCTCTCTCTCTCTCTCTCTCTCTCTCTCTCTCTCTCTCTCTCTCTCTCTCTCTCTCTCTCTCTCTCTCTCTCTCTCTCTCTCTCTCTCTCTGTCTCTCTCTGTCTCTCTCAAATTCAAATTCGAATTCAAGCTGCTTTATTGGCATGAAAAACATTGTGTCAATATTGCCAAAGCAACAATGTATACAATATACATTGTAATAAAATTATAAAGAATAATAATATAAAATTGTAGTAAATAATAATACAAAAATTAAATACAAAAATAATAACAATATAATTGTAACAGTCAATAGTAGAAATGTAATAAATCTAAAAATCAAAATATGGAAAATGAAACTATAACTAACTTATAACTAAAAACGGTCATCTTCACCATTACATCAGTACTCCAACTTCCATCATTAAACTGCTATCATTACCATTACCACCCATACCACTACTATTTTGAATGATAAACAACAATAATAATAGTAATAATAATAATAATAGTAATAATAAGTACATTACTGCTTACTATGCAGATGTTATTATTCAGTGTCCCTCAGGCTGTGGTAGGCAAATACATATTTGGCTGCAAGAGGAGCCATTGCTCCTTCGCCAATGAGTATTTTTAGTTTTTCCTCTGGGTTTAATAAGTTAAAATTTGGAATAAATGTAGTCATTTCTGTGAATAATGAATCTCTTTGTGAGGAATATTTATCACAGTAAAGGAGAAAGTGCATCTCTGTCTCTACCTCCCCTGTCGTGCAGTGACCACATACATGCCCCTCTTTGGGTAGCCATGTCTTTTTATGTCTGCAGGTTTCAATTGCCAATTGATGGTCACTCAGCCTGTACTTGGTGAGGATCTGTCTCTGCTTCGTATTTATGACAGAGTAGAGATAATCAGCCAGTTCAGATTCTCTGTTTAGGGTCAGATAGCAATTTAGTCGGCTTTGGGATTTTGTTTCGTTTTTCCAATGTTGTAAATATGAGTCTTTTGATTGGTTCATGATTTTGTTAATTGGAATTCTTTATTTTGAAGCAGTGCTGGTGTCAGCTTGGTTGGTTAGGTCCAACACCAGTTGACTGAGAGGGCTCGTTTCTGGGCTCAGCTCTTGGGTTTGAAGTGCTTTAAATTGCAGACTTCAATTTGGACTTGAATTTAGATGTAGCCAAAAGTTTAATGATCTTTTCTGTATTTTCATTACTACTGGAAAGCGGCCCAATTCTGCCCTACATGCATTAGTTAGTGTATTTCTCTGGACTTGTAGAATTTTCTGACAGAATTCTGTATGTAGGGCTTCAATTGGATGTTTGTCCCACATTTTAAAGTCCAGTTTATTGAGTGCCCCCCAAACCTCACTTTCGTAAAGAGCTATTGGTAGGATTACACTGTCAAATATTTTGGTCTAAATTCTAATTGGGATGTTGATTTTGAATAATTTCATTTTTATTGCATACAATGATCTGCGGGCTTTTTCTTTGAGTGCATTCACTGCCATATTAAAGTTTCCCGATGCAGATATGGTCAGACCAAGGTAGGTGTAATTTTTTGTGTGTTCAATTATGGTGTTGTCCAGGGTGAATTTATATTAGGGTTTCTGACATCTGTTTTTTTGGGGGGGGGAATCATGATTTTCGTTTTTTGGAAATTTACTGCCAGGGCCCAATTATGGCAATATTGCTCTAGAATGTTAAGGTTCTGTTGAAGACCTTCTTTGGTTGGTGATAGAAGTACCAAGTCATCAGCATATAGCAGTTATTTTACCTCTGTGTCAAATAGTGTGAGTCCTGGGGCTGTAGAATGGTCCAACATGTCTGCTAATTAATTTATATAAATGTTGAAAAGATATGGACTCAAACTGCAGCCTTGTCTCACACCTCGATGTTGTGAAAATAATTCTGTTCTTTGGTTTTTGATTTTTATTGCACACTTGTTTTCTGTGTACATACATTTTATTAAGTCATACACCTTACCACCAAGCCCACTTTGGAGAATTTTGGAGAATAGCCCTTCGTGCCAAATAGAATCAAATGCTTTTTTAAAGTCAATAAAGCAAGCAAAGTTTTTGCCCTTTTTTTTGGGGTGGACGTGTTTATTAATTAGTGTGTGTAAGGTGTATATATGGTCAGTAGTGCGATGGTTAGGGAGAAAACCTATCCAAATCTACGAATAATATGCATATCCTAGCTTCCGGGCCTGAGTAGCAGGCAGTTTACTTTGGGCACGCTTTTCATCCAGACGTGAAAATACTGCCCCCTATCCCAAAGAGGTTAGGGAGAAAACCAATTTGGCATTTACTTACTAGATTTTTTTCTTGAAGAAAGGTTTGAATTCTTGAATTCAAAATGCTACAGAAAACCTTTCCCAAGTTGCTGTTTACGCAAATTCCCCTGTAATTATTGGGATCTGATTTGTCTCCACTTTTGTGGATAGGGGAGATGAGCCCCTGGTTCCAGACATCAGGGAAGCAGCCAGAAGTTAAAACCATGTTGAACAATTTAAGCACAGCATTTTGCAACTCAGGTATGCTGTTTTTCAGCATTTCATTTCTGATTTTATCTAGACCACAAGCCTTCTTTGATTTTATAGATTTGAGCTTTTCATTTAGTTCTTGTTGGGTTTTTGGGTAATCTAATGGATTTTGGTTGTTTTTAAATGACTGATTCAAGGATGTTCAATTTTTCTTTCATTTCTAATTGGTTCTGTTGTAAGTCTTTTTGTGGAATGTTTTTGTATAGATTATCAAAATAAGTTTTCCTATTCCTTCATCTTGTATGGCTAATTCTTGTGGCTTTGTAATGCTTAAATTGTTCCACATGTCCCAGAACTGATTTTGGTCAATTGCGTTTTCAATTTCATGAAGTGTCTTGTTGGTATAATTCAATTTCTTGCATTTCAGTGTATGTTTATACTGTTTCAGAGTTTCAAAGTATTCATATCGTAGCGGGTTGTTTTGCTGTCACGACTTCCGCTGAAGTCGGTCCCTCTCCTAGTTCGGGTGGCGTTCGGCGGTCGACGTCACCGGCCTTGTAGCCATCGCCGATCCACCTTTCATTTTCTATTGGTTTTGTCTTGTCTTCCCTCACACCTGGTTTCAATTCCATCAATTACATGTTGTGTATTTAACCCTCTGTTCCCCCCATGTTCTTGTCCGGAATTGTTGATTGGTAGAGTCTATGCACGTTATGTCTGTCGTGCGAAGGGTTTCGTCCCATTGTATTTATTTATTATTTATACTTTTTTCCCTCACTGTACATACAAATTAATAAGAATGGAATAAGAGTGCACAAAAAATAAGTACAATGCAACCTGTGTGTGTGTGTGTGTGTGTGTGTGTGTGTGTGTGTGTGTGTGTGTGTGTGTGTGTGTGTGTGTGAATTAAAGGGTCTGTCTAGCTCAGTAGTCTGCATATTAGATGCAGTAGTACCTCTCCAATCTCTGATTGTTCTAGGTGTCTTTTGCCAGAGGTTATCTCAGCATATGTAGGCTGATGATCTGAATGATACATGGTGTGGACTGCATCATGTGGTGTACTTCCCTGAAGGACAGTGTTCTGCCCGACCCTGGATTAGTGGTCAGTGCTGTGTTGTGATGGGCCTGGTCTAGTAGAGCTGTGTTGTCATGGGCCTGGTCTAGTAGTTCTGTGTTGTGATGGGCCAGGTCCAGTAGAGCTGTGTTGTGATGGGCCAGGTCCAGTAGAGCTGTGGTATGATGGGCCTGGTCTAGTAGAGCTGTGTTGTGATGGGCCAGGTCCAGTAGAGCTGTGTTGTGATGGGCCTGGTCTAGTAGTTCTGTGTTGTGATGGGCCAGGTCCAGTAGAGCTGTGTTGTGATGGGCCGGGTCTAGTAGAGCTGTGTTGTGATGGGCCGGGTCTAGTAGAGCTGTGTTGTGATGGACCGGGTCTAGTAGAGCTGTGTTGTGATGGGATGGGTCTAGTCGTGCTGTCCTGAGGCGGGTCTGATCTGGTAAATCTGTGCTGTGTTGGGCCTGGTCTAGTAGAGCTGTGCTGTAATAAGCCATGTCTGGCTCTTCTCTCCTGGGGATGGTGGAGTTACTGTTGTTTCAGAATGTGGGGCGGGGGGCCTCTGTTGCTGGGGTGATGGGTGTGTGGGTCCCTGCCAAGTGTTGCATCCTTTAGGTCCTTGGCAAAGTTTCTGATACTGTCCTGATCCAGATGTACATTATCGTATAAGTGTTGACATGTCAGAGTGGGGTGGTGAGCTGTTCTGACGTTGAGCAGTGAGGCACAGTCCACAGTGATCTGTTGATTTTTTTTATCCATCAACTTTTCTGGGAAGTCTTTTCTTGGTAGGAGGGTGGACACAACTATATTGGTTGTTGGGAACATAGCCTGTGCCCGTTCTGCCACTCTTCTCACTGCCCCAGATACATTTTCACCTTTGGCATGAAGGTCGTTTGTGCCAGTGTGGATGATGATGTTTTTGGGGGTGTCAATCCTGGTCTGACTGAGTAGCTGCATTGCACTGTCAGTTGTAGGACACCAGAACTTATACACCTGGTGTCTAGGGAATAATATTTCCTGGACTAAGAACTTCCCATTTGAATCAATAAGGATTGCAGTTGTGGGTGACTGTCTGGGTGGAGCAGACTGGGAGGCTAGTATTCTGACCTGGGCTGGAGCAGACTGAGAGGCTGGTATTCTGACCTGGGCTAGAGCAGATTGGGAGGCTGGTATTCTGACCTGGACTGGAGCAGACTGGGAGGCTGGTATTCTGACCTGGGCTGGAGCAGACTGGGAGACTGGTTGGCTGACCTGGGCTGGAGCAGACTGGGAGGCTGGTTGGCTGACCTGGGCTGGAGCAGACTGGGAGGCTGGTTGGTTGACCTGGGCTGGAGCAGACTGGGAGGCTGGTTGGCTGACCTGGGCTGGAGCAGACTGGGAGGCTGGTATTCTGACCTGGGCTGGAGCAGACTGGGAGGCTGGTTGGCTGACCTGGGCTGGAGCAGACTGGGAGGCTGGTTGGCTGACCTGGGCTGGAGCAGACTGGGAGGCTGGTTGGTGGACCTGGGCTGGAGCAGACTGGGAGGCTGGTTGGCTGACCTGGGCTGGAGCAGACTGGGAGGCTGGTTGGCTGACCTGGGCTGGAGCAGACTGGGAGGCTGGTTGGCTGACCTGGGCTGGAGCAGACTGGGAGGCTGGTTGGCTGACCTGGGCTGGAGCAGACTGGGAGGCTGGTATTCTGACCTGGGCTGGAGCAGACTGGGAGGCTGGTTGGCTGACCTGGGCTGGAGCAGACTGGGAGGCTGGTTGGCTGACCTGGGCTGGAGCAGACTGGGAGGCTGGTATTCTGACCTGGGCTGGAGCAGACTGGGAGGCTGGTTGGCTGACCTGGGCTGGAGCAGACTGGGAGGCTGGAAGGTTGACCTGGGCTGGAGCACGCTGGTGAGCTAGAGCAGACTGAGAAGCAGGTAGGCTGACATGGGCTAGAGCAGACTGGGACGCTGGTTGGCTGATCTGGGCTGGAGCAGACTGGTAGGCTGGTGCAGTGTCATCAGGCTGTGTGGTGGAGACCATGTTGGCCTCAGGTTATGCTAATGTGCCAAGCTGGTGGACATGTTCTCTAGATGCAGAGGACATAATGACTCGCTGCTGGTTGAGGGTGTCAATGTACCTCTCTCTTTGTTCTAGCTCCTTTCTTGTTGTGCTCAGATGGTCTCTGAGTTCATCATTTGTCTGACTCAGTTTTTCCATTCTGCTTTCTTATTTAGCAATAGATGCTCTGCTCTCCTCCCTGAACTGTTTCATCTCTTCTTTTAGTTTCTGGACAGTGTCCTTCTTGAAGCTTGTTCTCTCTGAGTTCTATGACCTCTGCTTCGACAGGAGAGAGGGTGTTGTGGAAATGTTGCATAGCAGGTGTTCTTGGTGTTGTAGCCATGTCCTTGGCTCTGTCTGCTGCAGGTGAAGTAGGTAGAGGGACACTGAGGGCTTCTTGCTGGGTCACAGAGACCGTTGAGGCCTGCTTTTCTCCATCTCCCTTCTTGACTTTTTCCTCAGTTTCTGAGATGAGTTCAGCTTCTGCTTTTAGGGTAGCAAACCTATTCTCAAAAGCCTGGAGGCTTGAATCATTGCCTTGTATCAATACTGTTCCATTATTATATAAGGTTACTGTTTGATACGTGTTGCTCTGGTCAGCTACTTCAAAAATGCTGTTCTGACATCCTTGGCTGATGCCTCTCTTTTTTGAGAAAGTGAAATGGTTGCAAATAACCCTTTCCCATATGTGCCCTCGTTTGGTATTAAATATTACATTTGGTTTTGTTTTGCAACTGGTAAGATCTGCAAACAGGTATTCATGGTTCTGTCCCATCAACAAACTTTTGAAACTTTTCTTAGCTTTCTCTGTTTGGATACAATTGCTTCTTGTATTATTGTCTCTTGTGTCTTTAGAGGACTGTTTCACTTTGATGTTCTTTTTCTTCTGTCCTTATTTTGTCTTATTTTGTCTTTCTTTTCTTCTGTTAACTATATATTCTTTGTTAGCTAGCTAGCTTCTTCCAGGAGAGTCCCTAGCAACTGCTTAGAAACTGGTAAACAATTCAGCTAGCTAAGATAACTACAATTTTATGAAAAATAAGGCTTTTGAAAAAGTAACATCTTCTTTGTTTGTTGCTAGTTTTCTTTTGCTTTTTTCCGATGTACTTCACTCTAAAAACCATGTAAATTTCAATATTTGTAGGAGCTAATTTTTTCAGCAGCTGCTGCTCAATTTGGAACTCCGGAACTCTCTGTCTCTCTCTCTCTGTGTGTCTCTCTCTGTCTCTCCCTATCTCTCTCTCTCTGTTTCTCTCTGTCTCTCTCTCACAATGTTACCAGTCATATAGGAAGTGTTTTACCCAAGTACACAAACATGCACACACACGAACACACACACACAAATTCTCTTCTGCCACCTCTGTTAGTAGCTTGTACATGTGAGGAGTGATGAGTTTCTTATCTTGGGGCAGCAGCCCTCCACAAGCAGCTGTTAGATATGCTGTAGTCCTCTGCTAGAGGCTCCTTGACCTGCTAGATCAACTGCCATGTCACCAGTAGCGAGAGAGGCTGCATTTCAAATGGCACCCTATTCCCTATACAGTGCACTACTTCTGACCAGGGCCCATAGGGTGCCATTTGAGAAACACCCGGAGATTACCTGGCCCTCATACCTCCTCTGGCCTCATCCCTTCTGTCTGACAACTCTAGACAGTCTACACTTTTCATCCAACCCTGTTTCTACTATATTACCCCTCACAACCCCCTCCCTCTACCCTCCATCCCCAGACAGATAGACATTTTTACATTAGTTTGGTGTCAGGAGAGTCAGGGCAGCAGCCTCATATCCTGTGAAGTGATAAATAAGGTTTGATATTTGTCACAGCGTCACATGGTAACGTGAGATGACAAGCAGAGATTGAGTTATCTGCCATTTGAAGAATATGTTGAGGTATAACATCTGACACAATTCAAATATAGGGCCGGAAATTCAATTAACTTCCAGCTTCTGTTAGCAAATTAGATTTAGTATATGAGCAGGAAGGAGCAGCCCCGGGGCGACGTAGCAAGACAATCTTATTTTAGCGAGGAGAAGATGAAGTCAGATCCTGATCGGCTCCTCTAGAATCTAGATTACCTTGAGATGCTGCCTGCAGGAGATCACTGTGTGCCTCCCAAATGGCACCCTATTCCCTATATAGTGCGCTACTTTTTACCAGAGCCATATGGGTCCTGGTTTAAAGTAGTGTACAATAAAGGGAATAGAGTGCCATTTGGTACGCAGGCACTGACTCCACTTCAACATCACACATCAACACACACCAGGTTTCAATCTATTTATGTCACACTGTTTGGTGATAATTTATGCGTGTAGGCTACAGTACAGGCTACTTCTCTTTGTTATCCAACCTGCCTTTCATCCACTGTCACAGTTGAGTTTTATATAGGGACAGATTGTTTATTATGACCCCTATGTAAACAGATGACATTAAAGCTTTCTAACGGACAAATTCCCCTCTTTTTCTCCATGTGAAACAAAAGACATTAGCAGACGGCGACAGTGTTTAAATGACTCTTCACTAACGTGTCCCCTGCTGATGTAGTGGAATAGAGATTGGCTCTGTTAACCTTGACAGCACAGGCTATAATATCTACTCACACGTGTACACACACGTGCACACACACACCCATAATATCCTCTGTGAATCTGTTGAGTGGTTTTGGTTTCTTCTCCCTCAACACACGCTTAGCGTAGCTTACTAGCAGGACTCACACATTTTCATGTTTGAATCTAATTTCGCAGGATTGCAACGGAGGAAGGACATTTGAATACAAAACATAACATAGCCATGCTAACACCAGACAGACAGTTGTATTTCACAGATGCCTTTCAAGACACTCAAGGACACCTTACATTAAAAGTACATACAATCAGAATGCAAGTAAAATCAAGTCCTGGTGATAGACCCTGCCCAGTTTTAGCATTATGTTAATGCCTAGCATGGTGTTAGCATGGCTATGTTTAAAATAAAATGTCTCCTTGTGTTCCCTCCATCAGTCCAACTGTGCCCAGTACGCTGCTGATCGGAGGGAGGAGGAGAAGATGTGTGATCACCTGATCAGCGCTGCCAAACACAGAGACCATGTGACTGCCAACCAGCTCAAACAGAAGATCCTCAACATCCTCACCAATAAGCATGGAGCCTGGGGCAGCCTGGCACAGAGGTAAGACCTAGGGCTGATGTATAGAGGTTGTGCTGAAGGATAGGCCTTGCTAGGGCTGGGGCTGAAGGATAGGCCTTGGGCTGGGGTATAGGGCTGGGGCTGAAGGATAGGCCTTGGGCTGGGGTATAGGGCTGGGGCTGAAGGATAGGCCTTGGGCTGGGGTATAGGGCTGGGGCTGAAGGATAGGCCTTGGGCTGGGGTATAGGGCTGGGGCTGAAGGATAGGCCTTGGGCTAGAGTATAGGGCTGTGCTGTAGGGTTAGAGCAGTGGCTGGGGTATATACTGTACTTTACATCTTCACCAACAAACACAGAGCCTAGGGCAGCCTGGCAGCCTGGCACAGAAGTACGGACTGGGTCTGGTGAAAGGTTTAGGGCTGGGGCTACCTGGAGCTGGGCTGGCCCAAAGGCCAAGCTAAGACCAGGCTGGGTAACAGAGTTTCCAGTATTAGTTGTACTGTACAATTAAGTGCAGCAAAGGTCCTGTCAAACGTTGCCTTGCTTACTGAAAGAACACTTTTAGTAATTGACTACTCTCACTGAAACCATAGCTAGGCTTTCTTTATTGGATTTTTAAAACACAATACAGATGGTTAAAAATGTTCTCTACATACAGATGGCTAGCTATGTTCAGTAATGGGATGTTGTTTACTCACATCGATAAACTCATGGATCATATTTTGAGTGCTTTTAGAATTCTGCTGTGTTTTCAGATGTTTTTATTGAAAAAATACAATAAACCTTAGTTTAGTTTGTAAGGAGAATTCAATTCATTGATTGATTGATTGAGGAGTGTTTTAAAGACTACTTGTACTCTGCATGGGTTTTGTGGCGTGTAGATTTAGTGATTTCGACATGCATCATCCCACCTGACAAACACAGCCCTGGAAACAGATGTAATTACCTCAGAAAGATGCATGTCGAATGGTCATCATTGGACCATTCATCTATGGGTGCGTTCTGACTCCCAAATGGTTCTCTTTTCCCTATATAGTGCATTACTTTTGAAAGAGGCCTATTTACCCATGCATAATGCACTACTTTTGTCCACTTTTAACTAGAATAGGTGACCAGAATATGGTGCCGTTTGGATTCAAACTATAGCACAGATTGAACTACAGTTGGAATTGTATTATAGATATCCTTACCTACAGTAGCAACTAAATGTCTTACTTCACCAACTTACCAAATGTTTGAGCATTGTGTATATATTTCAGCATATACTACTGTATGTTTGATCATATGCCATGCAATTCTGATTGAGAAATTCATAAAACAGAGCAACAGTAGTATAAGTAAAGTACCCATGGAAAAACATATAAGAATGAATTGTGGGCTGCTACTGTAGATTTACATATTCAAATATGTATAGAATTTATCTCCGGGAATAGCATTAGTATTGGAACAAAAGGTTGCTGAGAGGGGGAGCATTGTAAATTATACTGAAAAACTTCCAACAAATTCCCATTTAATGGTGACCTGCTGGAGAAGAAAAATGCTGCAATATGTTCATGAGCTCAGGGCAGTGTAGCAGCTCAGCCTTATTCAATGCTACATTAACTTTCCCATTTATGCTGCTCTTGTAAAATAGAAAGCCCTCCAGCATTCTGAAGGGGCTGTCTGTTATTTGTGACGCTGGTTGAAAGAGAGTGTGTGTGTGTGTGTGTGTGTGTGTGTGTGTGTGTGTGTAGTTTGTGTGTGTGTAGTTTGTGTGTGTGTGTGTGTATAGTTTGTGTGTGTGAATGCTTGCCTGCACAGAAATTGTTTTTCCTTTAACCTTAAGTTCTGCCTGGAGACTAGCCAGAGGATATTGATCATCTGTGTGGAACGCTTTATCAACAGAATTATATATTTAATATACTCAGCCAGGTGAAACTACTGCTGATGGCTATAGTGGACATTTTGTTGCAGGTTTTTACACAACTGTAGTATTTTGAATTAGTAACATAATGCATTTTCAGATGTGTTCAGACACCATTATGACATCAGATCGTTACACTGTGTGACAAGGAGTCACTGCACACGAATGGAAAGCCAATGCCTACATCCCAAATGGTACCCTATTCGCTGTATAGGGCCCATTTGGCTCTGGTCAACATTTGTGCACTACATGGGGAATACATGCCATTTGGGATACATACAAAATCTCTCTGCGACGATATTACCTATTATATGAATTAACGAGATACTCTCTGTTCATCATATATGCATAGTCACTTTAACCACATCTACATGTACATACTACCTCAATCAGCCTGAATAACAGGTATGTAGCCTCGCTACTTTTATAGCCTCGCTACTGTATATAGCCTGTCTTTTTACTGTTGTTTTATTTCTTTACCTACCTATTGTTCACCTAATACCTTTTTTGCACTATTGGTTAAAGCTTGTAAGTAAGCATTTCACTGTAAGGTCCTGTTGTATTCGGCGCATGTGTCAAATAAACTTTGATTTGATTTGAGATGAGCCCAGTAGGTGGTAGGGCTGTGTTACGGCAGTGTGACCAGCCCAGTAGGTGGTAGGGCTGTGTTACGGCAGTGTGACCAGCCCAGTAGGTGGTAGAGCTGTGTTAAGGTGTGTGATCAGCCCAGTAGGTGGTAGGGCTGTGTTAAAGCAGTGTGACCAGCCCAGTAGGTGGTAGGGCTGTGTTACGGCAGTGTGACCAGCCCAGCAGGCTGTTGGATCATACTTTCTGCTTGCCCGATGATGAATGTGCTCTGTATTGAGTTGACATCACAAAATCAATAGTGTTCAAATTGAAACAGTATAGGGTTGTATTGATCCGCTGTGCTAAATCAGAACGAGAAACCTTTGATGCAGCTCTGAGACAGCTCCCCTCCTCCTTCCTCACCGCTCCCCCATCTTTCCCTCCTCTCCTCCCTCTCTCTCCCTCTCTCTCCCTCCTCCCATCACAGCACCCTATCAGTTTGAGCTTCACACTGATAAATCAAGTTGAAAATTGGATGTTAGAATTTTCTCCAGTGTGTGAGTGAGTGATTTTCTCTGGCCCCTCGTCCCTCTGCTGTGACCCCCTGACCCCTGTCACTGGATTATAAAGTTCAGCGTTGTCAAGAGAAAGGAGACGTCAAGGCAAGGCTGATGAATTCATTCTTGAATAATACACACTGCCTTTAACTACCAGTCTTAAACTATGATAATAACCATGCAGGTTTGTATTTATTTTCTTTAAGGGCTTCGGGTGTCGCAGCGGTCTAAGGCACAGCATCTCAGTGCTAGAGGCATCACTACAGACCCAGGCTGTATCACAGCGGTCTAAGGCACTGCATCTCAGTGCTAGTGGCGTCACTACAGATCCAGGCTGTATCACAGCGGTCTAAGGCACAGCATCTCAGTGCTAGAGGCATCACTACAGACCCAGGCTGTATCACAGCGGTCTAAGACACTGCATCTCAGTGCTAGTGGCGTCACTACAGATCCAGGCTGTATCACAGCGGTCTAAGGCACTGCATCTCAGTGCTAGTGGCGTCACTACAGACCCAGGCTGTATCACAGTGGTCTAAGGCACTGCATCTCAGTGCTAGAGGCTTCACTACAGATCCAGGCTGTATCACAGCGGTCTAAGGCACTGCATCTCAGTGCTAGAGGCGTCACTACAGATCCAGGCTGTATCACAGCGGTCTAAGGCACTGCATCTCAGTGCTAGTGGCGTCACTACAGACCCAGGCTGTATCACAGCGGTCTAAGGCACTGCATCTCAGTGCTAGAGGCGTCACTACAGACCCAGGCTGTATCACAGCGGTCTAAGGCACTGCATCTCAGTGCTAGTGGCGTCACTACAGACCCAGGCTGTCATTTCTACTCTGTTTTCTATTATAGTAATAATATAATACACTACATGACCAAAAGTATGTGGACACCTGCTCGTCGAACATCTCATCACAGAATCATGGGCGTTAATATGGCATAACACTGCCCAACTCAGATGAATGATCAGTAACATGTCAGATATTATTATATATATATATATATTTTAACCTTTATTTAACTAAGCAAGTCAGTTAAGAACAAATTCTTATTTTCAATGACGGCATAGGAACAATGGGTTAACTGCCTTGTTCAGAGGCAGAACGACAGATTTTTACCTTGTCAGCTCGGGGATTTAATCTTGCAACCTTTCGGTTACTAGTCCAACGCTCTAAACACTAGGCTACCTGGCGCCCCACATTACAGACGGTTGGTTATTGATTACAGCTGCAGCCCAGCACTAGGCTCTGATACAACATCCATTATCATTAACTTCACTCTGCTCTGTGGTTTTAAGACATATTGTATGTGAGCGCGTAGAGTAAATACACTACAGGACCAAAAGTATGTGGACACCTGCTCGTCAAACATCTCATTCCAAAATCATGGGCATTAATATGAAGTTGGTCCCTCTGCTGCTATAACAGTCTCCACTCTTTTGGGAAAGCTGTTCGGGCACTGATGTTGGGCGATTAGGCCTGGCTCGCAGTCGACGTTCCAATTCATCCCAAAGTTGTTCGATGGGGTTGAGATCAGGGCTCTGTGCGGGCCAGTCAAGTTCTTCCACACCGAACTTGATAAAACATTTCTGCATGAACGTCGTTTAGTGCACTGGGGCATTGTCATACTGAAACAGGAAAGGGCCTTACGCAAACTGTTGCCACAAATTTGGAAGCACAGAATCATCTTGAATGTCATTGTATGCTGTAGCGTTAAGATTTCCCTTCACTGGAACTAAGGGGCCTAGCCCGAACCATGAAGAACAGCCCCAGACCATTATTCCTCATCCACCAAACTTTACAGCTGGCGCTATGCATTCAGGCAGGTAGCGTTTTCCTGGCATCCACCAATCCCAGATTCGTCCATCGGACTGCCAGATGGTGAAGCGTTACTCATCACTCCAGAGAACGCGTTTCCACTGCTCCAGAGTCCAATGGCGGCGAGCTTTCCACCATGCTTGTCATTGCGCATGGTGATCTAAGGCTTGTGTGCGGCTGCTCGGCCATGGAAACCCATTTCATGAAGCTCTCGATGAACAGTTATTGTGCTTGCGTTGCTTCCAGTATATATATATATATATCAAATTTATTTATATACCCCTTCTTACATCAGCTGATATCTCAAAGTGCTGTACAGAAACCCAGCCTAAAACCCCAAACAGCAAGCAATGCAGGTGTAGAAGAACATACACTATATATATATATATATATATATATATATATATATATATATATATATATATATATATATATATAGTGTAGGTTGGCTTTGTTTTTATAGTTCTCATGAATTGGAAAGCACATTTCACCCAATCCCATCAACCTCTGATCTACCAGGATTCTGGGAACTATCTTTTGTCACATGCATTTATTTAAGTTTGATACTTACTGGTTGGCGTTGCGGAGTGAGTAGTCTGCATCTCCATTGACACCAAAGGCCTCCCTTGTCCACCACTCTCTGCATCCCAAATGGCACCCTATTCCCTATATAGTGCACTACCTTTGACCAGAACCCTATGGATCCTGGTACAAAATATTACACTATAGGGAATAGGGTGCCATTTCAGACACAAACCAGGCATTCCAACATGGCTATCTTAACAGGATGTAGAGCAGGTGGAAGGAGACAGGCAGACAGACAGACAGACAGACAGACAGACAGACAGACAGACAGACAGACAGGACGGCCTTTGTTTCAAGGTGTCGCTGTTGACCTCAGCAGCTGACTAAACCCCCGTCCCATCCCCCGTCCCCACCCCTGCTCACCAGACCTTAGCCCAACCTTACTGAGCTATCGATTGTCAACATTGTAACATTGCTCCTGTATA
Organism: Salmo trutta; assembly: GCF_901001165.1. NCBI lineage: Eukaryota > Metazoa > Chordata > Actinopteri > Salmoniformes > Salmonidae > Salmo > Salmo trutta. The sequence goes on along the minus strand of NC_042969.1, from coordinate 61,030,364 downwards.
ATTACTTTTTCAGTAGTGGAGGGAATGGAGGAGATAGCGGTGGCATATATTGATCCTGGTGAGGAGAGTGGAACGGGCGTTTCCCTTGACTAACAGAGTTTCATCTCTCTCTCTTTCTCTCTCTCTCACTCTCTCTCTCTCTCTGATGAATGGCAACACTCTGCCTGTGGATAATAACTTAGTGATGGAATGGACCCTTCAGTCACTGGCTGCCTGGCTAAGCACTCCGCTGTCTCGCCTCGCCGGGTTATCCATTCTATTAGCAGCTCTGACGAGCAGAGAGGAGAAGAGGAGGGGAAGATAGGGGGAGAGAGTGAAAGAGAGGGGGAGGAGAGAGATGAAGGTCTCTCTGGGCCTTGTGTGAAGGTATATGGAGGACCAGTGAATATGATCTTACTGGACTTGATGGTTCATTTAGAAGATGAATGCGGCAGGAATCTTAGCATAGCCTTGGTGATGTCTGTCCTCTATAGCTATGTTTATTCAAGAGGGGAAACAACATATTTGAACATGGGGAGGTTAAAGAAATGAAGTTCCTTTGTTCTATCGCTCCTCTTTCTCGCCGCTCTCATTTGTTGTTGACCTACAGTACAGCAGCTCCTCCCTGGGGGCGGAGTTAACCTTGCAGCCTGATAATTACCTCTGAAGGGGAGCATTCACCTAATCATCAGTTAAAGCGGAGCAGAGAGAGAGAGAGAGAGAGAGAGAGAGAAGAGAGATGAAAGCTGAATGGTCCACGGAGCTGGCAGGGAGTGAGGGGTTCAGACATACTAAAACACTGCTGTAGGCTGTAGTCTCACTGTTACTGATTGTAGTCTCACTGTTACTGACTGTAGTCTCACTGTTACTGACTGTAATCTCACAGTTACTGACAGTAGTCTCACTGTTACTGACTGTAGTCTCACTGTTACTGACTGTAGTCTCACTGTTACTGACTGTAGTCTCACTGTTACTGATTGTAGTCTCACTGTTACTGACTGTAATCTCACTGTTACTGACTGTAGTCTCACTGTTACTGACTGTAATCTCACTGTTACTGACTGTAGTCTCACTGTTACTGACTGTAGTCTCACTGTTACTGACTGTAGTCTCACTGTTACTGACTGTAATCTCACTGTTACTGACTGTAGTCTCACTGTTACTGACTGTAATCTCACAGTTACTGACTGTAATCTCACAGTTACTGACTGTAGTCTCACTGTTACTGACTGTAGTCTCACTGTTACTGACTGTAGTCTCACTGTTACTGACTGTAGTCTCACAGTTACTGACTGTAGTCTCACTGTTACTGACTGTAGTCTCACAGTTACTGACTGTAGTCTCACTGTTACTGACTGTAATCTCACAGTTACTGACTGTAGTCTCACTGTTACTGACTGTAATCTCACAGTTACTGACTGTAGTCTCACTGTTACTGACTGTAGTCTCACTGTTACTGACTAATCTCACAGTTACTGACTGTAGTCTCACTGTTACTGACTGTAGTCTCACTGTTACTGACTAATCTCACAGTTACTGACTGTAGTCTCACTGTTACTGACTGTAGTCTCACTGTTACTGACTGTAGTCTCACTGTTACTGACTGTAGTCTCACTGTTACCGACTGTAGTCTCACTGTTACTGACTGTAGTCTCACTGTTACTGACTGTAGTCTCACTGTTACTGACTGTAGTCTCACTGTTACTGACTGTAGTCTCACAGTTACTGACTGTAGTCTCACAGTTACTGACTGTAGTCTCACTGTTACTGACTGTAGTCTGACTGTTACTGACTGTACTCTCAGTTACTGACTGTAATCTCACAGTTACTGACTGTTACTGACTAGTCTGACTGTTACTGACTGTTATTGATTTACCCACTAGTCTGACTGTTACTGACTAGTCTAACTGTTACTGACTGTAATCTCACTGTTACTGACTGTTACTGACTGTAATCTCACTGTTACTGACTGTTACTGACTATAATCTCACTGTTACTGACTGACTATGACTAGTCTGACTGTTAGTGACTGTTATTGCTGGTAGTCTTACTCTTTCTACGTTGCTATGCATTCATTACACAAATTATCTTATTTCTGATGTACTGTCAGTCTTTTTTTCTGAATTTACACTTTACTTTGAAAAATGAAACTTGATACACCATCCATGGCCATATGGTTGCCAGTCGCCTCGTGTTGATGTGCAGTTTTATTTAGCTGAGTCTGTCTTTTGATATAGAACAATGTGTCACCATTGTGATCAAAGCCAGTCAGTGATATAGTACACTGATTGACAGACATTTTGTTTTCAGCCTTTCTTAGTCGATTAGATGGCTGAATGTTGTTTTATACCTGACCGGTTGAAACCTGTCTATCCGTAGGGATCCATTGACTATGCTGCCTGTTTTGGGAGATGTTTGAAAGCTGATGTTGAATGTTTCTGTATTTAATATGTGTAAAAAAAAAAAATATATATATATATATATATATATATATATATACAGTGAGGGAAAAAAGTATTTGTTCCCCTGCTGATTTTGTACGTTTGCCCACTGACAAACAAATGATCAGTCTATAATTTTAATGGTAGGTTTATTTGAACAGTGAGAGACAGAATAACAACAAAATAATCCAGGAAACGCATGTCAAAAATGTTATAAATTGATTTGCATTTTAATGAGGGAAATAAGTATTTGACCCCTCTGCAAAACATGACTTAGTACTTGGTGGCAAAACCCTTGTTGGCAATCACAGAGGTCAGACGTTTCTTGTGGTTGGCCACCAGGTTTGCACACATCTCAGGAGGGATTTTGTCCCACTCCTCTTTGCAGATCTTCTCCAAGTCATTAAGGTTTCGAGGCTGACGTTTGGCAACTCGAACCTTCAGCTCCCTCCACAGATTTTCTATGGGATTAAGGTCTGGAGACTGGCTAGGCCACTCCAGGATTTTAACGTGCTTCTTCTTGAGCCACTCCTTTGTTGCCTTGGCCGTGTGTTTTGGGTCATTGTCATGCTGGAATACCCATCCACGACCCATTTTCAATGCCCTGGCTGAGGGAAGGAGGTTCTCACCCAAGATTTGACGGTACATGGCCCCGTCCATCGTCCCTTTGATGCGGTGAAGTTGTCCTGTCCCCTTAGCAGAAAAACACCCCCAAAGCATAGTGTTTCCACCTCCATGTTTGATGGTGGGGACGGTGTTCTTGGGGTCATAGGCAGCATTCCTCCTCCTCCAAACACGTCGAGTTGAGTTGATGCCAAAGAGCTCCATTTTGGTCTCATCTGATCACAACACTTTCACCCAGTTGTCCTCTGAATCATTCAGATGTTCATTGGCAAACTTCAGACGGGCATGTATATCTGCTTTCTTGAGCAGGGGGACCTTGCGGGCGCTGCAGGATTTCAGTCCTTCACGGCGTAGTGTGTTACTAATTGTTTTCTTGGTGACTATGGTCCCAGCTTCCTTGAGATCATTGACAAGATCCTCCCGTGTAGTTCTGGGCTGATTCCTCACTGTTCTCATGATCATTTCAACTCCACGAGGTGAGATCTTGCATGGAGCCCCAGGCCGAGGGAGATTGACAGTTCTTTTGTGTTTCTTCCATTTGCGAATAATTGCACCAACTGTTGTCACCTTCTCACCAAGCTGCTTGGCGATGGTCTTGTAGCCCATTCCAGCCTTGTGTAGGTCTACAATCTTGTCCCTGACATCCTTGGAGAGCTCTTTGGTCTTGGCCATGGTGGAGAGTTTGGAATCTGATTGATTGATTGCTTCTGTGGACAGGTGTCTTTTATACAGGTAACAAACTGAGATTAGGAGCACTCCCTTTAAGAGTGTGCTCCTAATCTCAGCTCGTTACCTGTATAAAAGACACCTGGGAGCCAGAAATCTTTCTGATTGAGAGGGGGTCAAATATTTATTTCCCTCATTAAAATGCAAATCAATTTATAACATTTTTGACATGCGTTTTTCTGGATTTTTTTGTTGTTATTCTGTCTCTCACTGTTCAAATAAACCTACCATTAAAATTATAGACTGATAATTTCTTTGTCAGTGGGCAAATGTACAAAATCAGCAAGGGATCAAATACTTTTTTCCCTCACTGTATAATACTGCACTGTTTTTTAGTGATATGATAGGTTTCAGAAGGATAATGGTTTGGTAGATGATTTGTTTATAGCGAGACCATCAAGAAGTACTTTTTAGGGTTGCATAATTCTGGTAACTTCTCCAAACTTCTCAGGTTTTCCAGTAAACCAAGTTAGAAAATTCCCGGAATCACAAGGGAACACGCATGAAATCTAGCATCCTCCAACCAGTATTTCTAGAAAACCTGAGAATTTGGAGGAAATTACTAGAATTTTGCAACCCTAGTATTTCCATGCTTACATTTCAGGACATGGTTGGCATGTCCCCAGAGCAGAATGGTTTAGTGTGTCATGGTAATACTGATCAGTGTATCATGTTAACAGTGACCCTAGTCTAGACCATAAACCATAGACAATGAATAGCTTCCTCTCATTGGTAGATGGACAGAGTGTGGATGGAGGAGAGAATGGCCATTTGTTCTCAGAAGGACTTCATCTGAGAGCTCTGGAGTGTGTTTAGTGTCAGAGTCACACAGGGCGCGGGGTTCAGAGAGCAGGGTGTGAGGCCAGGGCTCGGGGTGCAGGGCAGGGTACCCGCTTCACAGGACAGGGTGTGTGTGGTGAGACACTAACCAGTCCTGCCTCTTTAAATAGACTAGTCACTGATTTGCTGCTATTTATTATAATTATCCCCCATTTACGTCTCAAATGGAAGCATTTAAAGAGAATATAATGGTGTTTTATTGAATCTTTCGTTGCTTTTCTTTCTAATCTCTCACAATAGTCCTCTCTGTCAGGAGAAACTGGCTGATGCTGAAACCAGTATATTTTTGTTCTAACTAAAACATGGGTAGTGTTGTCCGAACTTAAACATGAGCAGCTCTGTTCCATCTGAAACATGGTTAGTTCTGTTCCATCTAAAACATGGTTAGTTCTGTTCCATCTGAAACATGGTTAGTTCTGTTCCATCTGAAACATGGTTAGTTCTGTTCCATCTGAAACATGGTTAGTTCTGTTCCATCTGAAACATGGTTAGTTCTGTTCCATCTGAAACATGGTTAGTTCTGTTCCATCTGAAACATGGTTAGTTCTGTTCCATCTGAAACATGGTTAGTTCTGTTCCATCTAAAACATGGTTAGTTCTGTTCCATCTGAAACATGGTTAGTTCTGTTCCATCTGAAACATGGTTAGTTCTGTTCCATCTGAAACATGGTTAGTTCTGTTCCATCTGAAACATGGTTAGTTCTGTTCCATCTGAAACATGGTTAGTTCTGTTCAAATTTAAACGTGTATACTTCTGTTCTATCTGAGTGATCGTCCCTCCAGAGGGTTATGTTTCATTTAGAACTATCTGTATGACCTCATTAGAAATTAACATGTTCGAAATAAACATCAGAACCATGGTCCAGTTTACCGCCATGTTTGAAGAACACTCTGGAGTAAACACTCTTAACTGGGTCTTTGACAACGTGGTCAGCTGTAATGGTTTGTTGATATTGTAGTTTGTTGATATAATGGTTTGTTGTGTTTCTAACAGAGATATTACCTTGATGGGGTCCAGCATACAACAGCCTAGTGCTAGTGATTGGATATGTCTCAAATGGCACCCTATACCCTATATAGTGCACTACTTTTGACCAGGACCCATAGCCTCAGTCTGGATACAGGCAGTTATTAAGTAGTTATTGTAGCTGCACTTTGACAGACAGTGTTTTTAGTAGTTATTGTAGCTGCACTTTGACAGACAGTGTTTTTAGTAGTTATTGTAGCTGCACTTTGACAGACAGTGTTTTTAGTAGTTATTGTAGCTGCACTTTGACAGACAGTGTTTTTAGTAGTTATTGTAGCTGCACTTTGACAGACAGTGTTTTTAGTAGTTATTGTAGCTGCACTTTGACAGACAATGTTGTAAGTAGTTATTGTAGCTGCACTTTGATGGACAGTTCTTAAACAAGCCTCTAAAATCATCTGCAGGCAGTAAAGGGCAGGCCTGAAAGACACCAAGTATTACTATTAGCCTGCCCTGTTCCTTCATTCCTTCCGTCCTTCCTTCCTTCCTTCCTTCCTTCCTTCCTTCCTTCCTTCCTTCCTTCCTTCCTTCCTTCCTTTCTCTCCTCTCCTCTCCGATGAATAACCTCAATGGAAATGGGAATAAGTAGAGTCATGTCATTGGTGTCCTGTGGTCCCATTTGGCCAAATAAGGACATCGTACAGACTTAAGTCACTATACCACTATACAGTGAGCTCCAAAAGTGTTGGGACAGTGACACACTTTTTGTTGATTCGGGACTGTACTCCAGCACTTTGGATTTGGAATGATAAAATGACTATGAGGTTAACGTACACACTGTCTGCTTTAATGTGAGGGTATTTTCATCCGTACCGGGTGAACTGTTTAGGAATTGCAGACCTTTTTGTACATAGTCCCTCCATTTTAAGGGACCAAAAGTATTGGGACAAATTCCCTTATGGGTATTTAAGTAGTAAAACGTTTAGTATTTAGTCCCATATTCCCTAGCACTTTATGATTACATCAAGCTTGTGACTCTACAAACCTGTTCGATTCATTTAGAGTTTGTTTTGGTTGTGCTTCAGATTATTTTGTGCCCAATTGAAAAGAATGGTAAATAATGTATTTTGGAGTCACTTTTATTGTAAATAAGAATAGAATGTGTTTCTAAACACTTCTACATTAATGTGGATGCTACCATGATTATGGATAGCCCTGAATATAATCAGGAATAATAGTGAGCGAGAAAGTCACAGACATACAAATATTATAACCCTAAAACAAGCTAACCTCTCACAATTACAGTAACAGGGGAGGTTAGCATTTTTGAGGGGGTATGATATACAGTTGAAGTCGGAAGTTCACATACACCTTAGCCAAATACATGTAAACTCCGTTTTTCACTATTCCTGACATGTAATCCTAGTAAAAATACCCTGTCTTAGGTCAGTTAGGATCACCACTTTATTTTAAGAATGTGAAATGTCAGAATAATAGTAGAGAGAATTATTTATTTCAGCTTTTATTTCTTTCATCACATTCCCAGTGGGTCAGAAGTTTACATACACTCAATTAGTATTTGGTAGAATTCCCTTTAAATTTAACTTGGGTCAAATGTTTCGGGTAGCCTTCCACAAGCTTCCAACAAGAAGTTGGGTGAATTTTGGCCCATTCCTCCTGACAGAGCTGGTGTAACTGAGTCAAGCTTGTAGGCCTCCTTGCTCACACACACTTTTTCAGTTCTGCCCCAAAATGTTCTATAGGATTGAGGTCAGGGCTTTGTGATGGCCACTCCAATACCTTGACTTTGTTGTCCTTAAGCCATTTTGCCACAACTTTGGAAGTATGCTTGGGGTCATTGTCCATTTGGAAGACCCATTTGCGACCAAGCTTTAACATCCTGACTGATGTCTTGAGATGTTGCTTCAATATATCCACATAATTTTAATTCCTCATGATGCCATCTATTTTGTGAAGAGCACCAGTCCCCCCTGCAGCAAAGCACCCCCACAACATGATGCTGCCACCCACGTGCTTCACGATTGGGATGGTGTTCTTTGGCTTGCAAGCCTCCCCCTTTTTCCTCCAAACATAACGATGGTCATTATGGCCAAACAGTTCTATTTTTGTTTCATCAGACCAGAGGACATTTCTCCAAAAAGTACGATCTTTGTCCCCATGTGCAGTTGCAAACTGTATTCTTGTTTTTTTATGGTGGTTTTGGAGCAGTGGCTTCTTCCTTGCTGAGCGGCGTTTCAGGTTATGTCAATATAGGACTCGTTTTACTGTGGATATAGATACTTTTGTGCCTGTTTCCTCCAGCATCTTCACAAGGTCCTTTGCTGTTATTCTGGGATTGATTTGCACTTTTTGCACCAAAGTACATTCTCTAGGAGACAGAACGCATCTCCTTCCTGAGCGGTATGATGGCTGCGTGGTCCCATGGTGTTTATACTTGCATACTATTGTTTGTACAGATGAACGTGGTACCTTCAGGCATTTGGAAATTGCTCCCAAGGATGAACCAGACTTGTGGAGGTCTACCATTTTTTTCTGAGGTCTTGGCTAATTCTTTTGATTTACATTAAAACGAGTTTTAATGGCTCCAACATAACTGTATGTAAACTTCCGACTTCAACGCAAATGTGCGTCTGTAATGTTCTCATTCAATTAATTATTCACGATTCATTCAGGACTATCCATAATCATGGTAGCATTTACATTAATGTAGAAGTGTATAGAAACGTTATATTCTTATTTACAGTAAAAGTGACTCCAAAATGACACATTATTCAGCATTAATTTCTATTGGGCACAAACTAATCTGAAGAGTCACAAGCTTGATGTAATTGTTGTGTGCTAGGAATATGGGACCAAATACTCAACTTTTGACTACTTTAATACACATGAAAGTGAATTTATCCCAATATGTTTGAGCTCACGGTATATACTGTAGCTATACCACTATACTATACTATGACTATACTTCTCTACAGTATATCACTATACTATAACTGTCTCCAGTGCCAATACTAGCCTAGTTCATCACTACAAACCAGCTCCCACTGTCCTAGATTGGGCTGTATTTGTGTTGTGAAATTGTTTTCAGTCCTTTTATTTCCCACTTCACCATTTTATTTTGAGTCATGGCTGTCAGGTTTTACTGCCTTTTACCAACAGAACACATTCCCTGTGGAGCCGGGGTGTTAAATCTGTCTTTGTCTCCACAGCCCCGAGACACACACACACACACATTCAGGAGCGATGGGATTTAAATACACAGAGAAAAAAGGAGAGAAGATAGTGTTTTTATACATTTATTGCACTGCACTTAAATTCTAAAAGCATCCGTGAATAATGGCCGCCATGTTTCCTCTTGGTTATCAGGTCTGGAAAATGAGCTTTTAAAATGCAGTTTGAAATCCATTTGTGTGATTGATGTGTGACAGGGCTAATACATTTAGCCAGTTTCTGGGAGGCTTGGCCTCAGTCATTCTTTATGCCTGTCCTGAAGCCCCACTACGAGGGGAGAACGGGGAAGTGGAGAGCCAGTCAGTCGTCCTCACAGATCCCATTGAGATAAACTGGCTGTCACTGCCTTGCACTTTACAGTCTGTACAGTCTGTATTGATCAAATGTTCAGTATATAGTCCAATTATTGTATGCAAGTCATTACCCTCATATCATTTAGTAGTATTTGTCTGTTTCTGTAAGTCTGTAAGCCTAACATCAATAGAAGACCTTAGCTGGCAGACATTTACTAAATCTTTGTAAAGTATCAAACAGATTTTGTAACCCGCCTGGAGGACATCTGTGTCTGAAGCTGTTCTAGGGTCAAATTATTTCCCTGCATGCATTTCTCTGTCTCATGCATGAAATTAAGCTTTTTGTGCTCATATTGGATTCACCAAAGCAAAGTAGACATATAGCTTCAGATGCTAGAGAATATCAGACATGTCCTATTAGCTGGATTTGAGTGAATTCATGGATGAGAACATAACAGTTTTAACACCTCTCAGTATGCAAAATCTAGCTTTGTTTCCTTCTCTCTCACTCTGCTCCGAATATACTCTTACAATACACTTACAATACCATCAGTACACTCCGAATACCATCGGTACACTCCGAAAACCATCAGTACACTCCGAATACCATCAGTACACTCGAATACCATCAGTACACCCGAATACCATCAGCACACTCAGAAAACCATCTGCACACTCCGAATACCATCAAATACAGTACACTCCGAATACCATCAGTACACTCCGAATACCATCAGTACACCCGAATACCATCTGCACACTCAGAATATATCAAATACAGTACACTCAGAATACCGTATGTACACTCCGAATACCACCTGCACACTCTGAATACCATCTGCACACTCCGAATACCATCTGTACCCTCCGAATACCATCAGTACACTCCAAATACCATCAAATTCAGTACACTCCGAATACCATCAGTACACTCAGAATACCATCAGTACACTCAGAATACCATCAAATTCAGTACACGCCGAATACCATCAGTACACCCCGAATACCGTCAGTACACTCAGAATACCATCAGTACACTCAGAATACCATCAGTACACTTCGAATACCACCTGTACACTCAGAATTCCACCATTACACTCAATACCATCAGTACTCTCCGGATACCATCAGTATTCTCCGGATACCATCATTACACTCTGAATACCATCAGTACTCTCCGGATACCATCAGTACACTCTGGATACCATCAGTACTCTCCGGATACCATCTGTACACTCCGGATACCATCTGTACACTCAGGATACCATCAGTACTCTCCGGATACCATCAGTACTCTCCGGATACCATCAGTACTCTCCGGATACCATCTGTACACTCAGGATACCGTCAGTACTCTCCGGATACCATCGGTACACTCTGGATACCATCGGTACACTCTGGATACCATCAGTATACTCCGGATACCATCAGCACACTCAGTATACCAAATGGAACTACTTTTGACCAGAGCCCTTAGGTGTGTAGTATTTTAGGTGTGTGTGTGTGTGTGTGTGTGTGTGTGTGTGTGTGTGTGTGTGTGTGTGCGTGTGTGTGTGTGAGCTGACTGAGAAGCCCCCTATGGGAGCCGTTCCCTATGTAGTGCACTTCTTTAAACCAGGGCCCATAGTGCGCTATATAGGGTATGTATAGGGAATAGGGTGCCATTAGGAAGACATCCCGGACCACCCTCACTGATCTGCCTGGCCCAGCCTCCTTCAGCACAGCAGCTTGGCACGACGGTCCAGAACCTGTCTGGTGCCAACCGCACGATTTAGAGTATCACTGGCCCCTCTCTCCTTCTCCCCTCTCCCTTTCTTCCTCGCCCTTTTTCGCTTTCTCTTTCTTCTTCACTACTAAGCCACCTCCGAAGTGAAAGCATATGCTGTGGGATGAGGTTGGGGGGGGGATCATCATGTTTGCTTGGTTAATCAATTCATGTAATCTTGGGGTTGGCTTGTTTAATGTTTGATTCATATTAGCTATATACAAATGAAAACAGTTTGGCTTGTAGTTTAGGTTGCTGTACAACAATGATTATCCTTCAGCAAATCAAATCTCATGCATCATATGTATTTAATATGTTTAATACATTGCAGAGCAAATGTTCAAAGCAGCTCCTTCCTCGTCCACCACGGTAGGCAGACTATTTGCAGTGGGAATTAGGGGTTATAATCTGTAACGGTAATCTCTCGTCTGCCTACAGTGGATTTACATTTTTCCGGCTATGTAATCTATCGTTTACAATATCATTTACGTGGCTTTGCCCCTCCACCTACTGACATCTCTGTTCTTCAGCTTCAAACCTGCTGGGAGACTGACAGACATGGGACAAGCTCTAGACGTGCAGATACTCTGCGCACACACACACACACACACACACACACACACACACACACACACAGTTGATTGATGCTTAACTGAGACTGAGGTCTCGTGGCTGTCAGAGGCCTGCTAAGTCTCCTGAGCCTTCAGCTTACTGACAGTTGTAGATATTACATTCATATTATATTCATATTATATTCACAGAACGGTTTGGTGATGTGATCCCCTTGTAACACGTTAATCTGTTTAGGCTGACTCAATATTATGGCAGAGAAGAGAGAGATTGGGGGTGTGGGGGAAGGTATACAATGGAAGCCCTGGCTGCTAGCCAGACTGCCAATGCTAGAGGTGGATTGGCAACAGGGAGGCTGTCTGGGTTGTTGTTGTTTGTGGTGGTAATACACACTGACTGGATCATTTACAAGGTGGAGGTGGAGGATGGATTGGCAACAGGGAGGCTGTCTGGGTTGTTGTTGTTTGTGGTGGTAATACACACTGACTGGATCATTTACAAGGTGGAGGTGGAGGTATCATTTTAATATGGTCGTATATTGGTAAAAGGTAAATAAAAGAGCCCTATACCTGGCCAAAGGTAGTTCACTATACACTGAGTGTACAAAACATGGATCGTCTGCTCTTTCTATGATATAGACTGACCAGGTGAATCCAGGTGAAAGCTATGATCCCTTATTGATGTCACTTGTTAAATCCACTTCAATCAGTGTAGATGAAGGGGAGGAGACAGGTTAAAGAAAGATTTTTAAACTATGAGACAATTGAGACATGGATTGTGATTGTGTGCCATTCAGAAGGTGAATGGGCAAGAAAACATATTTAATTGCCTTGAACGGGGTATAGTAGTAGGTGCGAGGAGCACCGGTTTGAGTGTCAAGAACTGCAACGCTGCTGTGTTTTTCACACTCAACAGTTTCCCCCCATGTATCAAGAATGGTTCAGCACCCAACGGACATCCAGCCAACTTGACACAACTGTGGGAAGCATTGGAGTCAACATGGGCCAGAATCCCTGTGGAATACTTTCGTCACCTTTTAGGGTCCATGGACCAATGAAATTGAGGTTGTTCTGAGGGCAAAGGGGGGGTGCAACTCAATATTAGGAATATGGTGCCTTGTGGGACACCGTCAGAGGAGCAGGAGGACTGTGTAGTTCCTCACTCTGGTCTAGATGGAGAGGATGAAGATGAAGCACATGGTCCATTGATGTGACTGAGGATCTTCTCAGACCAAACTGTCATCTGCTCTACTATCATTTTAATCATCACTCTCTCCCTCGCTCCATATTTCTCTCCACAGCTCCGTTTAGAGTACGTAAATGACTTGCAGTGTTTTTCTACTTTTAGTTCCCCTTGAAGGAAACACAAAGCCTTTGAAATGTGTCCAGCCAGAGCTGCACTTAGTAACCTGATACTGGGTCCACTGCTTAATGGTTTGCATTAGCTGCAAGCAATAAAACTATCCTCCTTCCCTGGTCCTCCCTGCTAATGTTGGAATAATCATTTACAAAGATGGTTTCCACATGCTGGAGCTGTTCCCTTCTTCCTCTCCTGTTTTTAAGGCTCTAATTCACTCTTATTAATAATGAATAAAAATGCAGTTTTCTTTTGGGTTGCCCCAGGGCTCTGAGAATCATTTCAATGAATATTTCAATACATTAATTTAATCATGGTTCCACATACCCACACAGGGAGGGAAGGAGTGAGAGAGGGAAGGTTGCTGTTTTATAGTTCTCAGACTCTCCCCATCATTAAACCCCACGTTGCTGCCTCCCTCTCTCCATGGCTCACTGCCTCCCTCCTCTCTCCCTGCCTGCCTCCCTCCCTCCCTCCTATCTCCCTGCCTCCCCTTTCCTTCTCCCTCCCTCCTATCTCCCTGCCTCCCCTTTCCTTCTCCCTCCCTCCCTCCTCTCTTCCTACCTCCCCTTTCCTTCTCTCTCTCTCTCTCTCTCTCTCTCTCTCTCTCTCTCTCTCTCTCTGCCTCCCTCTCTCTCTCTCTCTCTCTCTCTGCCTCCCTCCCTCCTGCCCTTACTCCCTCCCTGCCTAGGTTGAGGGTCCTACCTCTCTGATTTACAAATCTTGTTAAAAAACATAGTAAAAACGGAGGCAAGCTGTGCCATTTAGACTTGTAATTTGATGCTGTATTTGTTAATGGGAGTGTTAGTGATTTATAGTGTAGTGGCTTCTGCTGCTGCTGCTGTGGGGCTCCTGGTGTTGCGCTGCTGTGTGTGTGTACTCTATGTAGCCCCCAGTGCGTGTGTGTGTGTGCGTGCGTGCGTGTTCGTGTCGTCCGTATGTGTATATTCTAACCTGCTCTCAGTCTAACCTGTTTATCTCTGTCTAACCTGTCTATGTCTGTATGTCTCTCAGTCTAACCTGTTTATCTCTGTCTAACCTGTCTATGTCTGTATGTCTCTCAGTCTAACCTGTCTATGTCTGTATGTCTCTCAGTCTAACCTGTATATCTCTGTCTGTCTCTCATTCTAACCTGTCCATCTGTCTTTCTCTCAGTCTAACCTGTTCATCTCTATCTGTCTCTCAGTCTAACCTGTCTATCTCTGTCTGTCTCTGTCTAACTTGTCTGTCTCTGTCTAACCTGTCTATCTCTGTCTGTCTCTGTCTATCTCTGTCTAACCTGTCTATCTCTGTCTGTCTCTCAGTCTAACCTGTCCGTCTCTGTCTGTCTCTCAGTCTAACCTGTCCGTCTCTGTCTGTCTCTCAGTCTAACCTGTCTATCTCTGTCTAACCTGTCTATCTCTGTCTGTCTCTCAGTCTAATTTGTCCGTCTCTGTCTGTCTCTCAGTCTAACCTGTCTGTCTCTCAGTCTAACCTGTCCATCTCTGTCTGTCGCTCAGTCTAACCTGTCTGTCTCTCAGTCTAACCTGTCTATCTATGTCTGTCTCTCAGCCTAACCTGTCTATCTCTGTCTGTCTCTCAGTCTAACCTGTCTGTCTCTGTCTGTCTCTCAGTCTAACCTGTCTGTCTCTGTCTGTCTCTCAGTCTAACCTGTCTGTCTCTGTCTGTCTCTCAGTCTAACCTGTCTGTCTCTCAGTCTAACCTGTCTGTCTCTCAGTCTAACCTGTCTATCTCTGTCTGTCTCTCAGTTTAACCTGTCTGTCTCTGTCTGTCTCTCAGTCAGCTGAATGACTTCTGGCGTCTGGACTACTGGGAGGACGACCTACGGAGGAGGCGGAGATTCGTACGGAACCCCTTTGGCTCCACCCACCTGGACATCCCCTGCAAGACGTTAGACGACTATGGTTAGTCAGCATGCTCCTGGCTGATTGATTTACAGTAGATAAACAGACTACTGTAGACCCAGAGGATAACACAGTAGCGTATTTGGCGACACTAACCCACTATCGGGACACTGTAACAAGCAACCTTATTTCAACAGTTTTTCTTGTCAACTGTTAGGTTCTTATTTTTCAGAGTAAATAACTCACGGACATAGAAGCTTTAACCAAGTTTAATCATTCCCCAAAGGTTCTGTACAGCTGAAAACAGACAGCTAAAGATTTCAGACTTCACAGTTTATATGCATCCTACTTAAGACACTCCCCTTTCTCTCCAATCCTTACATGTTATGGCTCTACAGGAAGCTAATAAAGAGGGTAACAGGATTCCAAACATTTATTACTCTCTTAAGAGAATCTGTCCTCACCTCCTGACCTCAACCCCTCTTTCATCTAATACACATTCCGAAGCCTTCTTCTTTCCTCTGAGAACCCTTAACTTCTAACATAACCCAGTCTCTTTCATTTCCTATCATTCATTTCATATCTCAATGTTCAAAGTTTAGCACATCCCAACACAACTATACTTGATATCTGCTTCTAACCATTTCCTCTATTCTACAAAGTCTGTAGAAGTAACTAGTCTCCTGATGGAATGGGACCATTTTTACTCAGTGTTTAGGGTTTGGTCAATACATGACAGGGTCAGGGGCATATATGACAGTAGCTGCTGTCTCTCTCCACACAGTACAATCCTGTTATTCATAATGTTGTATGATCCCAGACAGCCACTGGGTTCTTCTCACTGTCAAGGCCAGCCTAATAAAGTGAGGAGCTATAGAGGGTCTCAGTGTCCTCAGGGTCCAGGGTTGAACCGTGTACTATGGGCAGGGCCTGTTGCTGAGCTGAGAGAAGTTTATTGTCATTTTTATAGGAAACATATTTACTGCCTCTGTCAATTGAACATGACACGTCTGTTCAATGAAACATTAAAATTTTTGTAGACTTTTCATTTGACTGTTGTGCTCTTAGTCACAAACTTTCCCTCATTGAGCTGACTAGGGGTGCGTCCCAAATTACATCATGTTTCCTATATAGTCCACTACTTTTGACCAGAGCGCTGTGGACCCTGGTCAAGAGTGGTGCACTATATACTGCAGGGAATAGGGTGCCATTTTGGACGCCGCCTAGCAGAGCAGATGGAGTAAAGGAACAAGGGGAACAAAATCTACTGATTTAGAAACTACAAAATGCTCTCACATCAAACAAAACATGCAATAAATTAAAACGTCATTCATTTCTGTGATGCTAGTAAATCCTATTGTTCCAAGTTGTCTGCACTCATCGGGAGGTATGAACGGAGGTGAGCAGTCACTAGGCCAGTTCTCTAACCCATGCCTGATGACCCAGGTCTGGTATGAGGAGGACCAGGAGTTTGACCTCCAGGAGAAACTCTGAGCCCTAGTTCTCTGGGCCCTAATACTCGTCTTTGTGTAACAGAGGTTGCTTCCCGAATGGTGCCCTTTTGACCAAAGGCCCTGGTCAAAAGTAGTGCACTATGTAGGCAATAGGGTGCCATTTGGGATACATATAGCTGTGCCGGGGGAGCCAACTGTTGGTTCAGCATGTCATCTGGCCTCTCAGCTCTGTGTCACTGCCAGAACACACACACACCCAACACACACACACCCAACACACACACACCCAACACACACACACCCAACACACACACACACCCAACACACACACACCCAACACACACACGCCAGTTCTGCGGATAACACA
This sequence comes from Salmo trutta, assembly GCF_901001165.1. Taxonomy (NCBI): domain Eukaryota; kingdom Metazoa; phylum Chordata; class Actinopteri; order Salmoniformes; family Salmonidae; genus Salmo; species Salmo trutta. Next base: position 61,013,886 of record NC_042969.1, on the reverse strand, counting down.
CACACACCCAACACACACACGCCAGTCCTGCGGATAACACACACACACCAGATGGTTTCTCTCTGGGCTGCAGGTGGCCCATGTTAATGGCACACACACAATAATGACACTGTCTGCTCCTTATTTCTGTCTCAACCATCCAGACACCTACTCGAGGACAAGGAGAACAACATTTTGCAACATTCATTATGAGAGACAGAGAGAGACTGCGTTTGAGGCTGGTTCTAATAGCCTTGTATTTAGCAGCCATGATGATCATACTTCAATAACTAGAGAGAGAGACTACTTGCCTGGTCATAAATGTCATTCTCACCAGTTTCACTCACTGGGGAAACATCATGTCAGAAGAGAAAGGTTTTTAATGTTTGAAAGCTGTCTGTAGACAGATAGTAACCCACTAGTGACTGACAATCTCAGTACTTGTGTTCAGTAAGTCATTTTTTCCCAGTTTATTCTTTGGGAGCTTCTTGAATGTGTGGATTGAAATGTCTACGTGTGTGTACATCTATTAGCAACATTGACAGGGTGAGGAGGACTAAGGAGGGTTAGCTTTGTGTCTCTGCCCTCTGTCTGTCTGTATGACTATACCTTCTCTGTTCTGTAGCAGCAGCTGCAGCAGAGGATATAGTTAGCTGATTGGAGCTGGGGAACCATGAAATGGAAGTCAGGTTCATATTGATCCAGTGTTTAACAGGCTGTTCTACCTCCAGGTGTCCTTGCTACCCTGCTCAGGTGGACAGGCTGGCTGTGTCCCTAATGGCACCTTATTCCCACTACTTTTGAACAGAGCCCCATAGGTTCTGGTCAAAAGTAGTGCACTATATAAGCAGGGTGCAATTTGGGACACAACCAGGCTCTCTCTGACCCTCTGCTACTCACACACACTGATCTTTATAGCTCATTACAGCAGAATTCACACACACATGCACACACCCATTCACGCACACGCGTACACACACAAACACAAACACACACACTACTGCACCCCGGGACGACATGTATAGCTTATTACAGCATTAGAACACACATCATCACTAGCTATCATTCCATAAATTATCCTCTCTAGTCTGCCGTTTCCTGGTTTAGTCTGCCGTTCCCTGGTTTATTATCAAGACTAATGAAGATTCACTCTGAAGGAGACGAGAGCTGCATGTTGTCTGACTGACTTTTAATGAGCTCTCTGAGGTATAACACTGTGGAGCATGTCTGAAAACTCAATAATACTGTAACTAAAGTGATAAATAAAGGTATAGCTACAGGGCATGTAGCTACAGGGCATTTAGCTACAGAGCATCTAGCTACAGGGCATCTAGCTACAGAGCATCTAGCTACAGGGCATCTAGCTACAGGGCATCTAGCTACAGAGCATCTAGCTACAGGGCATCTAGCTACAGGGCATCTAGCTACAGGGCATCTAGCTACAGGGCATCTAGCTACAGGGCATGTTGCTACAGGGCATGTAGCTACAGAGCATCTAGCTACAGGGCATCTAGCTACAGGGCATCTAGCTACAGGGCATGTAGCTACAGGGCATCTAGCTACAGAGCCTCTAGCTACAGGGCATCTAGCTACAGGGCATCTAGCTACAGGGCATCTAGCTACAGGACATCTAGCTACAGGACATCTAGCTACAGAGCATCTAGCTACAGGGCATCTAGCTATAGAGCCTCTAGCTATAGAGCCTCTAGCTACAGGGCATCTAGCTACAGGGCATCTAGCTACAGGGCATGTAGCTACAGGGCATGTAGCTACAGGGCATGTAGCTACAGGGCATCTAGCTACAGGGCATCTAGCTACAGGGCATCCAGCTACAGGGCATCTAGCTACAGGGCATCTAGCTATAGAGCATCTCGCTACAGGGATTCTAGTTACAGGGCATCTAGCTACAGGGCATCTAGCTACAGGGCATCTAGCTACAGAGCATCTAGCTACAGAGCATCTAGCTACAGAGCATCTAGCTACAGGGCAAGCTACAGGGCTTCTAGCTACAGAGAATCTAGTTTCAGATCATCTAGCTATAGAGCCTCTAGTTACAGGGCATCTAGCTACAGAGCATCTAGCTACAGGGCATATAGCTATAGAGCATCTAGCTACAGGGCATGTAGCTACAGAGCATCTAGCAACACCATCTAGCTACAGGGCATCTAGGCCAGGGCTGGTCCCCAGGTATAGCAAAAGGGCATCTAGCTACAGAGCATCTAGCTACAGAGCATCTAGCTACAGGGCATCTAGCTACAGAGCATCTAGCTACAGGGCATATAGCCATAGAGCATCTAGCTACAGGGCATGTAGCTACAGAGCATCTAGCAACACCATCTAGCTACAGGGCATCTAGGCCAGGGCTGGTCCCCAGGTATAGCTACAGAGCATCTAGCTACAGAGCATCTAGCTACAGGGCATCTAGCTACAGAGCATCTAGCTACAGGGCAAGCTACAGGGCTTCTAGCTACAGAGAATCTAGTTTCAGATCATCTAGCTATAGAGCCGCTAGTTACAGGGCATCTAGCTACAGGGCATCTAGCTACAGAGCATCTAGCTACAGGGCATCTAGCTACAGAGCATCTAGCTACAGGGAAAGCTACAGGGCTTCTAGCTACAGAGAATCTAGTTTCAGATCATCTAGCTATAGAGCCTCTAGTTACAGGGCATCTAGCTACAGGGCATCTAGCTACAGAGCATCTAGCTACAGGGCATCTAGCTACAGAACATCTAGCTACAGGGCTTCTAGCTACAGAGAATCTAGTTTCAGATCATCTAGCTATAGAGCCTCTAGTTACAGGGCATCTAGCTACAGAGCATCTAGCTACAGAGCATCTAGCTACAGAGCATCTAGCTACAGGGCATATAGCTATAGAGCATCTAGCTACAGGGCATGTAGCTACAGAGCATCTAGCAACACCATCTAGCTACAGGGCATCTAGGCCAGGGCTGGTCCCCAGGTATAGCTACAGGGCATCTAGCTACAGAGCATCTAGCTACAGAGCATCTAGCTACAGGGCAAGCTACAGGGCTTCTAGCTACAGATAATCTAGTTTCAGATCATCTAGCTATAGAGCCTCTAGTTACAGGGCATCTAGCTACAGAGCATCTAGCTACAGGGCATCTAGCTACAGAGCATCTAGCTACAGGGCATCTAGCTACAGAGCATCTAGCTACAAGGCAAGCTACAGGACGTCTAGCTACAGATAATCTAGTTTCAGATCATCTAGCTATAGAGCCTCTAGTTACAGGGCATCTAGCTACAGAGCATCTAGCTACAGAACATCTAGCTACAGAGCATCTAGCTACAGGGCATATAGCTATAGAGCATCTAGCTACAGGGCATGTAGCTACAGAGCATCTAGCAACACCATCTAGCTACAGGGCATCTAGGCCAGGGCTGGTCCCCAGGTATAGGGGTGTGGTAATGAGATACTCCTGCCCTGTTAGTGTGTTACGGTCTCTACTCTCTGTCTACTGTTTCTACTTTCAGTCTCTATTATATGTCTCTACTCTGTTTCTACTCTCTGACTGTTCTCTCTGTCTTTACTCTCTCTCTACTCGCTCTTTCTACTCTCTCTAATTGCTGTTTCTACTCTGTTTCTATTCTCTCCCTCTCTGTTTTTACTCTCTGACTCTACTCTGTTTCTACTCTCTCTCTACCCTCTTCCTTTCTCTCTCTCTAATCTGTGTATCTACTCTTTGTTTTTACTCTCGGTTTCTACTGTCTTTACTCAGTTTCTATTCTCTCTTTACTTTCTGTGTCTACTCTCACTACTCTCTGTTTTCACTCTCTCTACTCTCTGTTTTTACTCTCTGATTCTACTCTGTTTCTACTCTCTCTCTCTCCACTCTCTGTTTCTACTCTCTCTACTCTCTGTTTCTACTCTCTCTACTCTCTGTTTTTACTCTCTGACTCTATTCTGTTTCTACTCTCTACTCTTTTCCGTTCTCTGTCTCTAATCTGTGTATCTACACTCTGTATCTACTCTCGGTTTCTACTCTCTGTTTCTACTCTCGCTCTTTACTCTCTGTCTCTACTCTCTGTTTCTACTCTGTTTCTTCTCTCTCTACTTACTGTTTCTACTCTCTTCCTTTTTCTGTCTCTACTCTCTCTTTCTCTCTGTCTCTGCTCTGTTTCTACTCTCTTTCTACTCTGTTTCTACTTTCTCTCTCTACTCTCTGTCTCTACTCTGTTTCTACTCTCCCGCTACTCTGTTTCTACTCTCTGTTTCTATTCTCTGTCTCCTCTGTTTCTACTCTCTCTCCTCTCTGTTTCTACTCTCTGTATCTACTCTGTTTCTACTCTCTCTACTCTCTGTTTCTACTCAGTCTTTATTCTCTGTTTCTGCTCTCTCTGTGTCACTACTCTGTCGCTAATCTCGCTCTACTCTGTCTCTACTCTCTGTTTCTACTCTCTCTACTGTGTCTACTCTCTCCCAGTACTCTCTGTTTCTACTCTCTCTACTCTCTGTCTCTACTCCTACTCTCCCTCTCTATGCTGTCTCTACTGTCTCTACTCTGTTTCTACTCTGTCTCTACTCTCTCTTTACTCTTTGTTTCTCCTCTCTGTTTCTACTCTCTCTACTCTCTCGCTCTCTATTTTCTCTACTCTGTCTATACTCTCTGTCTCTACTCTCCCTCTCCACTCTGTCTCTACACTCTCTACTCTCTGTCTCTACTCTCTGTTTCTACACTCTCTGTGTCTCTACTCTGTTTCTACTCTCTGTGTATCTACTCTCTCTGTCTCTACTCTGTTTCTACTTGCTCTGTGTCTCTACTCTCTGTCTCTACTCTGTCTCTACTCTGTTTCTTCTCTGTTTCTACTCTCTCTCTATGCTTTGTTTCTACTCGCTATCTCTACTCTCTATTTCTACTCTGTCTCTACTCTCTGTTTCTACTCTGTTTCTACTGTCTCCTCTCTGTTTCTACTCTGTCTTTCCACTCTCTGTCTCTAGTCTGTGTTTCTACTCTCTTTCTACTCTCTGTTTCTACTTTCTCTCAGTACTCTCTGTCTCTTATATTTTCCTGTTTGCAACTGAGCAGCGTCTCCCAGCGTTCAGACTAGCCCAGGATTCAGTGATGCTGGACAGCTTGTATCGTGTGGAATGTGAATTCTGTGGAGAGAGAGTGGTGGGGTGGGGTGAGGCGTGGGGGAGAGATCTAGGACTGATGTAGGCTGGAAAACAGAAGAGAAGAGGGGACTACAGTTAAGGAAACACTACTATGTGATTAGGAAATGCTACTATATGAAACGCAGTTTATGAAGCAGTGCAAGGAGACAGAGTGGCGTTCTGCCCTGTTATCACTCTGTAGGATTTTCATTTCATAAAGCATAGACATTACAGAGACAGGTAGGCATGGGTTAAGGCTGGCTGAGTTAAGGGTAGAGGGACACCCTCATCTGGGAACAGAGTCCGGAGAGAGGGAAGAGGCAAGAGAGGAGGAGGAAAAAGCCCATTCTGCATTGCCGTTACAGTCCAAAACAAACGCTTGAACTTTGCATCTGTCTCCGATTCCACTGTTCTGGGCGGGATCTGTGTTGGTAGCGTGGAGGCATAGGAGGAAAAGTTCTCTCCAAAATGGTTCTGGTCAGGTCGCTATTGTGCCAGACGAACACACAACATAAAGCTTTTGGGGTTCCAAAACATAAATGACAGATTTTCAGACTTTTTCTTTTGCAGTAAATATACATGTCCTGCATAGCAGTGTTGCCCATTGTGTTTGATCCAGTTCGTGTAATTTACGTAGAATATGTGTTCTTCCAAAAAAAACTCCACTGTAATTCTAAGGTTTCATGCTTTATTTATGGTTGTATATAGTGAATTATTCCAAAGTATATTTGCCATCAGCCTTATTCCTCTGTTGGGAAATGTACTGTAGCAGAGTAGGCTGTTAAGTGAAACATCATGTGATAGAGTTTCTCCTTAAGGAGCGAGAGGTTGGGGCGTATGAGACGCAGGAGACCAAGAAAAACACATGCTCCCTGAGTCTGACTGAGGCTATAAAAATGAAAGGTTCATGCCACAGAATACTCCAGAATTCTCCCAATATATAAAACATAGACTGTTATATCACAGTTTGATTCAGGAGCCTGTGCTTCTTTTTAAAAGCATTTCAACTATTATCTATTCCACATTGAACAGTAAAACTACTGAACATTAAAATAGTTCCTTTCTCTGAGATTGTTAACTTTATTTGACCAAAGCTGAAAGCCCATATCTACTTTCTATCGTCACCCTCAAACTGGGAGGGAAACGTTGAAAATGTGTCATTCTGTCCTGTTGGCATGGCGATAGGGAATGAGTGTCAGGTGATATTAGCTCTGCTCTCTCTCTTCCTCCTCTCTCTCTCTCTCTCTTTCTCTCTCTCTCCCTCCCCCTCTCTTTCGCTCTCCTTTCGCTCTCCCTCTTTTTATCTCTCTCTCCCCCTCCCTTCCTCTCTCTCACCCCCTGCTCTCTCACCCTCCCTCTCTTCTCTCTCTCTCTACTCTCTTTCTCCCCCTCTCTCTCTCTCTATATATATATATATTTCTCTCCATATTATGGTAGGCTTTAACCCTACTATATGGTAGGCCTTTTCTTGATGGTTCTGAATCATAAACCTGTTCATGAATTGGGTATGGTAGATATTTGATGTGTCATTGGCATTCTTCCTATATAAAAACACTATCAATGATAAATGGTTTAATCTACTTATTCTGGATTGACTATAAAACGCTGTTGCATCCCAAATGATTTGCCATAATTTCCGCCATATGATTATGTGGGTCTTCCAAGGCCACTGTATTAGTAGTGGAAGTGAGGCAGAAGGCCTTGGGTGATTGGAGTGTAGAAGGAGGACTACTATATTGGTTAACCCTGATGCAAGTAGAGTTTGTGATAGTGCTGCTATCTGTGCTTCAGGGTTAGGGGCTGTGGGATGAGGTCCTGTTTAGGTCACAGACTAAAGAAATGAATTATGATAGAAACAAAGTGGCCCAATCTCTTTTCTCCTCCTCTGTGTGTTGTGAGGGGAAAGGTGGAGGATTTAAAAGATTTCTAATGAGGCAGCAATGACACCTCAGCGCTGCCAAATTTTAGTGTTGACAAACGGCCGTCTATCTCACCGCCCGCTTTGATTTGAGAACATCTCCGAGTGTAGTGGCTATCAATCATAACAAGATGGATATTCATGTCAGCTCATTGTCTCTGTCCCTGTCCTGCTTCTTTCTTTCTGATTATTTAAAACCCTATATTCTACCCCTTGATAATTGAATTGTGTTGTGGACAAAGCAGTTTGCTCGGTCCCCGCCTCTCACTCTTTTTCTTTCGCTCTCCCCTTCTCTCTCTCTGTTTCACTTTCTCTGTCGCTCTCTTTCTCTGTCTCTCTCTCTGTCTCTGTCTCTCTCAATTCAATTTCAATCTAATAAGGGGCTTTATTGTCATGGGAAACATATGTTAACATTGCCAAAGCAAGTGAAATAGATAATAAACAAAGTGAAATAAACAATAACAAATGTACAGTAAACATTACACTTACAAAAGTTCCAAAAGAATAAAGACATTTCAAATGTTATGTCTATATGCAGTGTTGTAATGATGCGCAAATAGTTAAAGTACAAAAGGGAAAATAAATATAGGTTGCATTTGCAATGGTGTTTGTTCTTCACTGGTTGCTCTTTTCTTGTAGCAACAGGTCACAAATCTTGCTGCTGTGATATTTCACCCAATAGATATGGGAGTTTATCAAAATTGTATTTGTTTTCGAATTCTTTGTGGTTCTGTGTAATCCTGATGGAAATCTATGTCTCTAATATAGTCATACATTTGGCAGGAGGTTAAGAAGTGCAGCTCAGTTTCCACCTCATTTTGTGGGCAGTGTACATAGCATGTCTTCTCTTGAGAGCCAGGTCTGCCTTCAACGGCCTTTCTCAATAGCAAGGCTATGCTCACTGAGTCTGTACATAGTCAACAATTTCCTTAATTTTGGGTCAGTCACAGTGGTCAGGTATTCTGCCACTGTGTACTCTCTGTTTAGGGCCAAATAGCATTCTAGTTTACTCTGTTTTTTTGTAAATTCTTTCCAATGTGTCAAGTAATTATCTTTTTGTTTTCTCATGATTTGGTTGGGTCTAATTGTGTTGCTATCCTGGGGCTCTGTGGGGTGTGTTTGTGTTTGTGAACAGAGCCCCAGGACCAGCTTGCTTAGGAGGCTCTTCTCCATGTTTTTTTCTGTAGGTGATGGCTTTGTTATGGATTGCTTCCTTTTAGGTGGTTGTAGAATTTAAAATCTCTTTTCTGGATTTTGATAATTAGTGGGTATCGACCTAATTCTGCTCTGCATTCATTATTTGGTTTTTTACCTTGTACACGTAGGATATTTTTGCAGAATTCTGCATGCAGAGTCTCAATTTGGTTTTTGTCCCATTTTTTGTGAATTCTTGGTTGGTGAGCAGACCCCAGACCTCAAAACCATAAAGGGCAACGGGTTCTATGACTGATTCAAATATTTTTAGTCAGATCCTAATTGGTATGTCGACTTTTATGTTCCTTTTGATGGCATAGAAGGCCTTTCTTACCTTGTCTCTCAGATCGTTCACAGTTTTGTGGAAGTTACCTGTGGCGCTGATGTTTCGGTATGTATAGTTTTTTGTGTGCTCTATGGCAACGGTGTCTAGATGGAATTCGTATTTGAGGTCCTGGGAACTGGACCTTTTTTGGAACACATTTTTCTCTTACTGAGATTTACTGTCAAGGCCCAGGTCTGACAGAATCTGTGCAGAAAATCTAGGTGCTGCTGTAGGCCCTTATTGGTTGGGGACAGAAGCACCAAATCATCAGCAAACAGTAGACATTTGACTTCAGATTCTAGTAGGGTGAGGCCGGGTGCTGCAGACTTTTCTAGTCGCCTCGCCTATTCGTTGATATATACAGTTGAAATCGGACGTTTACATACTCCTAGGTTGGAGTCATTAAAACTCATTTTTCAACTAATCCACACATTTCTTGTTAACAAACTATAGTTTTGGCAAGTCGGTTAGGACATCTACTTTGTGTATGACATAAGTAATTTTTCCAACAATTGTTTACAGACAGATTATTTCACTTATAACTCACTATATCACAATTCCAGTAGGTCAGAAGTTTACATACACTAAGTTGACTGTGCCTTTAAACAGCTTGGAAAATTCCCCAAAATTATGTCATGGCTTTAGAAGCTTCTGATAGGCTAATTGACATAATTTGAGTAAATTGTAGGTGTACCTGTGGATGTATTTCGAGGCCTACCTTCAAACTCCCTGCCTCTTTGCTTGACATCATGGGAAAATCAAAAGAAATCAGCCAAGACCTCAGAAAAAAATGTGTAGACAAGTCTGGTTCATCCTTGGGAGCAATTCCAAATGCCTGAAGGTACCACGTACATCTGTACAAACAATAGTACACAAGTATAAACACCATGGGCCCACGCAGCCATCATACCGCTTAGGAAGGAGGCGCATTCTGTCTCCTAGAGATGAAAGTACTTTTATGCAAAAAGTGCAAATCAATCCCAGAACAACAACAAAAGACCTTTTGAAGATGCTGGAGGAAACAGGTACAAAAGTATCTATATCCACAGTAGAAAGAGTCCTATATCGACATAACCTGAAATGCCGCTCAGCAAGGAAGAAGCCACTGCTCCAAAACCGCCATAAACAAACAGACTACCATTTGCAACTGCACATGGGGACAAAGATCATACTTTTTGGAGAAATGTCCTCTGGTCTGATTAAACAAAAATAAACTGTTTGGCCATAATGACAATCGTTATGTTTGGAGGAAATAGGGGGAGGCTTGCAAGCCGAAGAACACCGTCCCAGCTGTGAAGCACGGGGGTGGCAGCATCATGTTGTGGGGGTGCTTTGCTACAGTAGGGACTGGTGTACTTCACAAAATAGATGGCATCATGAGGATGGAAAATTATGTGGATATATTGAAGCAACATCTCAAGACATCAGTCAGGAAGTTAAAGCTTGGATGCAAATGGGTCTTCCAAATGGACAATGACCCCAAGCATACTTCCGAAGTTGTGGAAAAATGGCGTAAGGACAACAAAGTCAAGGTATTGGAGTGGCCATCACAAAGCCCTGACCTCAATCCTATAGAAAATTTGTGGGCAGAACTGAAAAGGCGTGTGCGAGCAAGGAGGCCTACAAACCTGACTCAGTTACAGCAGCTCTGTCAGGAGGAATGGGCCAAAATTCACCCAAGTTATTGTGGGATGCTTGTGGAAGGCTACCCAAAACGTTTGACCCAAGTTAAACAATTTAAAGGCATGCTACCAAATACTAATTGAGTGTATGTAAACTTCAGACCCACTGGGAATGTGATGAAAGAAATAAAAGTTGAAATAAATCATTCTCTCTACTATTATTCTGACATTTCACATTCTTAAAATAAAGTGGTGATCCTAACTGACCTAAGACATGGAATTTTTACTAGGATTAAATGTCAGGAATTGTGAAAAACCGAGTTTAAATGTATTTGGCTAAGGTGCATGTAAACCTCTGACTTCAACTGTATGTTGAAGAGGGTGGGGCTGAAGCTGCATCCCTGTCTCACCCCCCAGGCCTCTGGAAAGAAATGTGTATTTTTTTAAACATTTTTAACCGCACACTTGTTGTTTGTGTACATGGATTTTATAATTTTGTATGTTTTTCCCCCAACACCACTTTCCATCAATTTGTATAGCAGGCCCTCATGCCAAATTGAGTCAAAAGCTTTTTTGAAATCGACAAAGCAGGAGAAGACTTTGCCTCTGTTTTAGTTTGTTTGTTTGTCAATTAGTGTGTGGATGATGAATACATCGTATGGTAATTTTGGTAAAAAGCCAATTTGACATTTGCTCAGTACATTGTTTTCGCTGAGGAAATGCACGAGTCTGCTGTTAATGATAATGCAGAGGATTTTCCCAAGGTTGCTGTTGATGCATATCCCATGGTAGTTATTGGGGTCAAATATGTCTCCACTTTTGTGGATTGGGGTGATTAGTCCTTGGTTCCAAGTTTTGGGGAATATGCTAGAGCTGAGGATGATGTTGAAGAGTTTAAGTATAGCCAATTGGAATTTGTGGTCTGTATATTTTATCATTTCATTTAGGATACCATCAACACAACAGGCCTTTTTGGGTTGGAGGTTTTGTATTTTGTCCTGTAGTTCATTCAATGTAAAATCAAATCAAATCGAATCAAAGTTTATTTGTCACGTGCGCCGAATACAACAGGTGTAGACCTTACAGTGAAATGCTTACTTACAGGCTCTAACCAATAGTGCAAAAGAGCTATTAGGTGAACAATACGTAAGTAAAGAAATAAAAACGACAGTAAAAAGACAGTGAAAAACAGTAGTGAGGCTATATACAGTAGCGAGGCTATAAAAGTAGCGAGGCTACATACATACACCGGTTAGTCAGGCTGATTGAGGTAGTGTGTACATGTAGATGTGGTTAAAGTGACTATGCATATATGATGAACAGAGTAGCAGTAGCATGAAGAGGGGTTGGCAGGTGGTGGGTGGCGGGACACAAGGCAGATAGCCCGGTTAGCCAATGTGCGGGAGCACTGGTTGGTCGGGCCAATTGAGGTAGTATGTACATATATACATGAATGTATAGTTAAAGTGACTGTGCACATATGATAAACAGAGAGTAGCAGCAGTGTAAAAGAGGGGTGGGGGGGCACACAATGCAAATAGTCTGAGTAGCCATTAGATTACCTGTTCAGGAGTCTTATGGCTTGGGGGTAAAAACTGTTGAGAAGACTTTTTGTCCTAGACTTGGCACTCCGGTACTGCTTGCCATGCGGTAGTAGAGAGAATAGTCTATGACTGGGGTGGCTGGGGTCTTCGACAATTTTTAGGGCCTTCCTCTGACACCGCCTGGTGTAGAGGTCCTGGATGGCATGCAGCTTAGCCCCAGTGATGTACTGGGCTGTAATCACTACCCTCTGTAGTGACTTGCGGTCGGAGGCCGAGCAATTGCCATACCAGCAGTGATGCAACCAGTCAGGATGCTCTTGATGTTGCAGCTGTAGAACCTTTTGAGGATCTCAGGACCTATGCCAAATCTTTTTAGTTTCCTGAGGGGAAATAGGCTTTGTCGTCCCCTCTTCACAACTGTCTTGGTGTGTTTGGACCATTCTAGTTTGTTGGTGATGTGGACACCAAGGAACTTGAAGCGCTCAACCTGCTCCACTACAGCCCCGTCGATGACAATGGGGGCTTACTCGGTCCTCCTTTTCCTGTAGTCCACAATCATCTCCTTAGTCTTGGTTACGTTGTTATTCTGGCACCACCCAGCCAGGTCTCTGACATCCTCCCTATAGGCAGTCTCGTCGTTGTCGGTGATCAGGCCTACCACTGTTGTGTTGTCTGCAAACTTAATGATGGTGTTGGAGTCGTGCCTGGCCATGCAGTCGTGGGTGAACAGAGAGTACAGGGGGGAACTGAGCACGCACCCCTGGGGGGCTCCAGTGTTGAGGATCAGCGTGGCAGATGTAATTGGAGAATCCAGTGTGTTCTGGTAGTCGTTAATAGTTGACTAAGATTTGTATTTGATCATGTAGATGTTTTTGCTGTTTGTTCTTTGTTATTGAGCCAAAACGATTGGAGAAGTGGTTTATCCATACATCTCCATTTGGATAGATATCTCTTCATGTTATTGTTTGTTTAGAGTTTTCCAATTTTCCCAGAGGTGGTTAAATTCTATGGATTCTTCAATTGCATTGAGCTGATTTCTGACGTGCCGTTCCTTCTTTTTCCATAGTGTATTGCTGTATTGTTTTAGTGATTCACCATAGGGAAGGCGTAGGCTCAGGTTTTCTGGGTCTCTATGTTTTTGGTTGGATAGGTGTCTCAGTTTTTTCTTAGGTTTTTGCATTCTTCATCAAACCATTTGTTATTGTTGTTAATTTTCTTAGGTTGTCTGCTTGAAATTTTTAGATTTGATAGGAAAGCTTAGAGGTCAAATATACTGTTTAGGTTTTCTACTGCCAAGTTTACACCTTCACTATTGCAGTGAAACATTTTGTCCAGGAAATTGTCTAGAAGGGATTGAATTTGTTTCCGCACTACTTTCCTTCCAACTATAGCGTTTCTTAATATTATTCAGTTCCTTTGGCTTTGATGGCTCATGATTGAGCAAAGCTCTGTTCAAGTAGAGTGTGATTTTGCTGTGATCTGATAGGGGTGTCAGTGGGCTGACTGAACGCTCTAAGAGACTCTGGGTTGAGGTCAGTGATAAAGTAGTCTACAGTACTACTGCCAAGAGATGAGCTATATGTGTACCTACCATAGGAATCCCCTCGAAGCCTACCATTGACTATATACATACCCAGCAGCCGACAGAGCTGCAGAAGTTGTGACCCATTTTTGTTGGTTATGTTGTCGTAGTTGTGTCTAGGGGGGCATATGGGGGAGGGAATGCTGTCACCTCCAGGTAGGTGTTTGTCCCTCTGTGTGCTGAGGGTGTCAGGTTCTTGTCCAGTTTTGGCATTTAGATCCCCACAGACTAGTACATGTTCCTGGGCCTGGAAATTGTTGATCTCCCACCCTATGATGGAGAAGCTGTCATCGTTAAAGTATGGGGATTCTATTGGGGGGATATAGGTAGCACACACGAGGACATTTTTCTCTGTTGAGATCATTTATTTATTAATTTCTAGCCAGATGTAAAATGTTCCTGTTTTGACTAATTTAATAGTGGGTTAGGTCTGCTCTATACCGAATTAGCATACCCCCTGAGTCTCTTCTCTGTTTCACACCTGGTAGTTTGGTGGATGGGACTACTAGCTCTCTGTAGCCTAGAGGGCAACCAATGGGTTCCATCTCCTTTATACCATGTTTCTTGTAGGATGAAAATGTCTGTATTTCCAATTTCTTTGAAGTCTAGGTTCCTACTCTTTAGGCCAAAATTACTTCAGACCTTGTATATTCCAGGATGAAATAGTAAAAGCTTTGTATTCCATAGTTTCTAGTGACATTTTTGTTTGGTTTAGGCCCAGAACATTACAGTAGGTGTGAGCAGAGCATGTTGAGCATCTGATACATACCTCTTAGGTCACAGGATGGGGCTTGGGCGGGTGTAATAGTGGGGGTTGGGCCGGTTGCTCTGCTCAATGCCTGAGCATATGTCCTGCTGTCATGTTGAGGTCATTGCCACAAGGGAGGGGGGCATGGGGTGGGCAGAAGGGGCATAGGTCTGATATGGGGGGTGCTATATAGAGTGTCGCCAGGGTTTGCTGGGGTGGTCTTAGCTGGGTGGGGTGTGGCTGGTGATGCTGTGGTCTGGGTGTAGGTCCTCTTGGCGTGGGTTCTCTCGGTGCAGGTCCTTCAGGAGGGGGTCTTACAGGTCTAGGAGGGTGTCTCGCTGGTCTGGGCGGGGTGTCCATTGCTCTGTTGCTCCTGTGTGTGGTGCTGGGTCCTGGCAAAAGTTGGGATTGCTCCCTTGTAGAGGTGGACCTGGTCGTAAAGGCTGTTCAAGTCCAGGGTGGAATGATGGGCCAGGTAGACAGTAGGTTTTGAGGCACAGTCCTGGGAAAAGCTTGCATACACCCACTGGCAGGGTGAAAGTATTTTTGTGGTTGCAGGGTGGAGATAACCAATTGTGCGTTGGGGAAAGTGGAAAAAGGTTTTTCACTCCCTCACTCTTAGAACCCCTAAAAGTCCTGCTGAAACTGCATGAGGATGCCCCGCTCCATTACTGTCCCAGACTTGTACACGTTGACAGAGGTTGTTTCAATTTCCTCAATGTCTATCATTCTAAGTTTCCACCCTGAGACAATACCCTCTCTCTTGACATAGGGGTAGTGTGCTCTTATAGCATTGCGCCATGCCAGGGGATGGTCTATGTGGAAAATTAAGTTGCTTACCTTCCCCTCTTTGTAGCAGTCAGCAAATAGTGTCTTTGGATTGTCCTTGAGGATTTTTTTTGTACTTATTCTGTGTAGTGTTATTTTTGATATCCATTGGGTACTGTATTGTAATAACCTCTGGACAGGGATAAGCCATGGGGGCTTCAAGGCCTCTACATTTGGGTTGGGGAGGAGGGGCTGTGGAACTCTCCTGCCATTGTTAGGCTCAAGAGTTTTCATACCTCTCACTTCACACTTCAGCACTAATTGATCAGGTCAGTTTCTTTCCTAGCAGCTTGGTAGCTTAGTACTCTTATTTATGAAGCTTTATATAACAAAAGTACCTAGAGATTATTGTCTTTTACTTTTTGGCTTCAGAAGTAGCTTATATTACTCATTCAGTTTTGTGTTGGATGGTATTTCCAGGTTCCGCTGTGTTTCTTCTGCAGGTTTTGGTTTGTTAGAAGTTTTTTCTTGATATTCCTTGGTAGTAATAGTCCATTCAAGTAATTTTGTCCAAAATCAAGGTTTTAGGTGTTGAATTGTGTTTGGATTGAAGGTTTTGATGTTGAGGTTAGTATCCTGTATAAGTCCTTGTGAAAACATTCACGTTTAACTACATTTAATCAACTCTAACTCTATCTTTTTGCTCAGGAGCTCCTGCTCTCAGTCTCGCTCTCTCTCGGTCTCTCTCTCTCTCTGTCTCCCTCTTATTGATGTTGGTGGCGTGCCTGTAGAAATCAGCATGGTTTGTTTAGTCTAGTTCCCACTCAGGTCCTCTGCTCAATCATGCCAATCAAAGACTCAGCTCCTCTGCTCAGCTTCCCCTCGTTGACCCAATGGAGGGCAATGACGCTTTACTGAATTGCAGTTTTAAGTTTCACTCGTCTCTTTGATGCTAGACGGCTGCTGGCTGGCTGGCTGCTAGATGGCTCTGGCCTTTCTTTAACGCTACACAGAATTCTACTTCCGAAACACTCCGACTTCTTCCATGTGTCTGATGAAAGCTCTCCAGACAAGAGACAGAGCAGGAAGTTGCTTTTTTCACAGTAGTCGTGCTGACAACAGTTGCAGGAGACCTCTTCAAGACAAGGTGCTTGTTTCTTCTGGGAGCGCCAGGGGTACTGAGAGCCACGCTGAGAGAAAACATGGCAGACGAGCTTTAGACACCTCCCATTTCTCCAGACATGTTCTGCTGCTTTTCTTACACACAGTGAGTTCCTTCTCCAGTTTCTCACAGATATTGTGTGACCTGATAGAAGAGAAATCCTCACAGGCATCTCTGTGCAGTCATGTATGGCAGGCGTGTGCTGGGGATGGGGTTGGGGTGTGGATGGGTTGAGCTGGTGTGTGCTGAGGTTGGGTTGGGGTTGGGCTGGAGCTAGGGTTGGGATGGGGTTGGGTTGGGCTGGAGCTAGGGTTGGGATGGGGTTGGGTTGGGGTTGGGCTGGAGCTAGGGTTGGGATGGGGTTGGGTTGGGTTGGGCTGGAGCTAGGGTTGGGTTGGGTTGGGCTGGAGCTAGGGTTGGGATGGGGTTGGGCTGGGGATGGGGTTGGGTTGGGGTTGGGCTGGAGCTAGGGTTGGGATGGGGTTGGGCTTGAGCTAGGGTTGGGATGGGGTTGGGCTGGGGATGGGTCTGACAACTTCATTAAGGCAGCTTAATGCATTCGATGTATGGTGTGGACTGTATGGTGTGGATGTACTGTAGTCTATATGTACTGTATGGTGTGGATGTACTGTATAGTCTGTATGGTGTGGATGTACTGTATAGTCTGTATGGTGTGGATATACTGTAGTCTATACGTACTGTATGGTGTGGATGTACTGTAGTCTGTACATACTGTATGGTGTGGATGTACTGCATAGTCTGTATGGTGTGGATGTACTGTATAGTCTGTATGGTGTGGATGCACTGTAGTCTGTATGTACTATATGGTGTGGATGTACTGTATAGTCTGTATGGCGTGGATGTACTATATAGTCTGTATGGTGTGGATGTACTGAAGTCTATACGTACTGTATGGTGTGGATGTACTGTAGTCTGTATGGTGTGGATGTACTGTAGTCTGTATGGTGTGGATGTACTGTAGTCTGTATGTACTGTATGGCGTGGATGTACTGTAGTCTATACGTACTGTATGGTGTGGATGTACTGTAGTCTGTATGGTGTGGATGTACTGTAGTCTATACGTACTGTATGGTGTGGATGTACTGTAGTCTGTATGGTGTGGATGTACTGTAGTCTGTATGTACTGTATGGTGTGGATGTAGTAGTCTGTACGTACTGTATGGTGTGGATGTACTGTATAGTCTGTATGTACTGTATGGTGTGGATGTACTGTATAGTCTGTATGGTGTCGATGTACTGTAGTCTATACGTACTGTATGGTGTAGATGTACTGTAGTCTATACGTACTATATGGTGTGGATGTACTGTAGTCTGTATGGTGTGGATGTACTGTAGTCTGTATGTACTGTATGGTGTGGATGTAGTAGTCTGTACGTACTGTATGGTGTGGATGTACTGTATAGTCTGTATGTACTGTATGGTGTGGATGTACTGTATAGTCTATGTACTGTATGGTGTGGATGTACTGTATAGTCTGTATGGTGTGGATGAACTATAGTCTATACGTACTGTATGGTGTGGATGTACTGTATAGTCTGTATGGTGTGGATGTACTGTATAGTCTGTATGGTGTGGATATACTGTATAGTCTGTATGGTGTGGATGTACTGTATAGTCTGTATGGTGTGGATGTACTGTATAGTCTGTATGGTGTGGATGTACTGTATAGTCTGTATGTTGTGGATGTACTGTATAGTCTGTATGGTGTGGATGTACTGTAGTCTGTATGGTGTGGATGTACTGTATAGTCTGTATGGTGTGGATGTACTGTAGCCTGTATGTACTGTATGGTGTGGATGTACTGTAGTCTGTATGTAGTGTATGGTGTGGATTTACTGCATAGTCTGTATGGTGTGGATGTACTGTAGTCTCTATGTACTGTATGGTGTGGATGTACTGTATAGTCTGTATGGTGTGGATGTACTGTAGTCTATACGTACTGTATGGTGTGGATGTACTGTATAGTCTGTATGGTGTGGATGTACTGTAGTCTGTACGTACTGTATGGTGTGGATGTACTGTATAGTCTGTATGGTGTGGATGTACTGTATAGTCTGTATGGTGTGGATGTACTGTATAGTCTGTATGGTGTGGATGTACTGTATAGTCTGTATGGTGTGGATGTACTGTGTAGTCTGTATGGTGTGGATGTACTGTTTAGTCTGTATGGTGTGGATGTACTGTATAGTCTGTATGGTGTGGATGTACTGTAGTCTATACGTACTGTATGGTGTGGATGTACTGTATAGTCTGTATGGTGTGGATGTACTGTATAGTCTGTACATACTGTATGGTGTGGATGTACTGTAGTCTGTATGTACTATATGGTGTGGATGTACTGTATAGTCTGTATGGTGTGGATGTACTGTAGTCTGTATGTACTGTATAGTCTGTATGGTGTGGATGTACTGTATAGTCTGTACGTACTGTATGGTGTGGATGTACTGTAGTCTGTATGTACTGTATGGTGTGGATGTACTGTATAGTCTGTATGTACTGTATAGTCTGTATGTACTATATGGTGTGGATGTACTGTATAGTCTGTATGGTGTGGATGTACTGTAGTCTGTATGTACTGTATGGTGTGGATGCATTGTATAGTCTGTATGGTGTGGATGTACTGTATAGTCTGTATGGTGTGGATGTACTGTAGCCTGTATGTACTGTATGGTGTGGATGTACTGTAGTCTGTATGTACTGTATGGTGTGGATGTACTGTATAGTCTGTATGGTGTGGATGTACTGTAGTCTGTATGTACTGTATGGTGTGGATGTACTGTATAGTCTGTATGGTGTGGATGTACTGTATAGTCTGTATGTACTGTATGGTGTGGATGTACTGTATAGTCTGTATGGTGTGGATGTACTGTAGTCTATACGTACTGTATGGTGTGGATGTACTGTATAGTCTGTATGTACTGTATGGTGTGGATGTACTGTAGTCTGTACATACTGTATGGTGTCGATGTACTGTAGTCTGTACATACTGTATGGTGTGGATGTACTGTATAGTCTGTATGGTGTGGATGTACTGTATAGTCTGTATGGTGTGGATGTACTGTATAGTCTGTATGGTGTGGATGTACTGTAGTCTACATACTGTATGGTGTGGATGTACTGTGTAGTCTGTATGGTGTGGATGTACTGTATAGTCTGTATGGTGTGGATGTACTGTATAGTCTGTATGGTGTGGATGTACTGTAGTCTGTACATACTGTATGGTGTGGATGTACTGTATAGTCTGTATGTACTGTATGGTGTGGATGTACTGTAGTCTGTATGGTGTGGATGTACTGTAGTCTGTACATACTGTATGGTGTGGATGTACTGTATAGTCTGTACATACTGTATGGTGTGGATGTACTGTATAGTCTGTATGGTGTGGATGTACTGTATAGTCTGTATGGTGTGGATGTACTGTAGTCTGTACATACTGTATGGTGTGGATGTACTGTATAGTCTGTATGTACTGTATGGTGTGGATGTACTGTAGTCTGTATGGTGTGGATGTACTGTAGTCTGTACATACTGTATGGTGTGGATGTACTGTATAGTCTGTATGTACTGTATGGTGTGGATGTACTGTAGTCTGTATGGTGTGGATGTACTGTATAGTCTGTATGGTGTGGATGTACTGTATAGTCTGTATGGTGTGGATGTACTGTAGTCTGTACATACTGTATGGTGTGGATGTACTGTATAGTCTGTATGTACTGTGTGGATGTACTGTAGCCTGTATGTACTGTAGTCTGTACATACTGTATGGTGTGGATGTACTGTATAGTCTGTACGTACTGTATGGTGTGGATGTACTGTAGTCTGTATGTACTGTATGGTGTGGATGTACTGTATAGTCTGTATGGTCTGTATGTACTGTATGGTGTGGATGTACTGTATGTACTGTATAGTCTGTATGTACTATATGGTGTGGATGTACTGTATAGTCTGTATGGTGTGGATGTACTGTATAATCTGTATGGTGTGGATGTACTGTAGTCTGTATGGTGTGGATGTACTGTAGTCTATATGTACTGTATGGTGTGGATGTACTGTATAGTCTGTATGGTGTGGATGTACTGTATAGTCTGTATGGTGTGGATGTACTGTAGCCTGTATGTACTGTATGGTGTGGATGTACTGTAGTCTGTATGTACTGTATGGTGTGGATGTACTGTGTAGTCTGTATGGTGTGGATGTACTGTAGTCTGTATGTACTGTATGGTGTGGATGTACTGTATAGTCTGTATGGTGTGGATGTACTGTATAGTCTGTATGTACTGTATGGTGTGGATGTACTGTATAGTCTGTATGGTGTGGATGTACTGTAGTCTATACGTACTGTATGGTGTGGATGTACTGTAGTCTATATGTACTGTATGGTGTGGATGTACTGTATAGTCTGTATGGTGTCGATGTACTGTAGTCTATACGTACTGTATGGTGTAGATGTACTGTAGTCTATACGTACTATATGGTGTGGATGTACTGTAGTCTGTATGGTGTGGATGTACTGTAGTCTGTATGTACTGTATGGTGTGGATGTAGTAGTCTGTACGTACTGTATGGTGTGGATGTACTGTATAGTCTGTATGTACTGTATGGTGTGGATGTACTGTATAGTCTATGTACTGTATGGTGTGGATGTACTGTATAGTCTGTATGGTGTGGATGAACTATAGTCTATACGTACTGTATGGTGTGGATGTACTGTATAGTCTGTATGGTGTGGATGTACTGTATAGTATGTATGGTGTGGATATACTGTATAGTCTGTATGGTGTGGATGTACTGTATAGTCTGTATGGTGTGGATGTACTGTATAGTCTGTATGGTGTGGATGTACTGTATAGTCTGTATGTTGTGGATGTACTGTATAGTCTGTATGGTGTGGATGTACTGTAGTCTGTATGGTGTGGATGTACTGTATAGTCTGTATGGTGTGGATGTACTGTAGCCTGTATGTACTGTATGGTGTGGATGTACTGTAGTCTGTATGTAGTGTATGGTGTGGATTTACTGCATAGTCTGTATGGTGTGGATGTACTGTAGTCTCTATGTACTGTATGGTGTGGATGTACTGTATAGTCTGTATGGTGTGGATGTACTGTAGTCTATACGTACTGTATGGTGTGGATGTACTGTATAGTCTGTATGGTGTGGATGTACTGTAGTCTGTACGTACTGTATGGTGTGGATGTACTGTATAGTCTGTATGGTGTGGATGTACTGTATAGTCTGTATGGTGTGGATGTACTGTATAGTCTGTATGGTGTGGATGTACTGTATAGTCTGTATGGTGTGGATGTACTGTGTAGTCTGTATGGTGTGGATGTACTGTTTAGTCTGTATGGTGTGGATGTACTGTATAGTCTGTATGGTGTGGATGTACTGTAGTCTATACGTACTGTATGGTGTGGATGTACTGTATAGTCTGTATGGTGTGGATGTACTGTATAGTCTGTACATACTGTATGGTGTGGATGTACTGTAGTCTGTATGTACTATATGGTGTGGATGTACTGTATAGTCTGTATGGTGTGGATGTACTGTAGTCTGTATGTACTGTATAGTCTGTATGGTGTGGATGTACTGTATAGTCTGTACGTACTGTATGGTGTGGATGTACTGTAGTCTGTATGTACTGTATGGTGTGGATGTACTGTATAGTCTGTATGTACTGTATAGTCTGTATGTACTATATGGTGTGGATGTACTGTATAGTCTGTATGGTGTGGATGTACTGTAGTCTGTATGTACTGTATGGTGTGGATGCATTGTATAGTCTGTATGGTGTGGATGTACTGTATAGTCTGTATGGTGTGGATGTACTGTAGCCTGTATGTACTGTATGGTGTGGATGTACTGTAGTCTGTATGTACTGTATGGTGTGGATGTACTGTATAGTCTGTATGGTGTGGATGTACTGTAGTCTGTATGTACTGTATGGTGTGGATGTACTGTATAGTCTGTATGGTGTGGATGTACTGTATAGTCTGTATGTACTGTATGGTGTGGATGTACTGTATAGTCTGTATGGTGTGGATGTACTGTAGTCTATACGTACTGTATGGTGTGGATGTACTGTATAGTCTGTATGTACTGTATGGTGTGGATGTACTGTAGTCTGTACATACTGTATGGTGTCGATGTACTGTAGTCTGTACATACTGTATGGTGTGGATGTACTGTATAGTCTGTATGGTGTGGATGTACTGTATAGTCTGTATGGTGTGGATGTACTGTATAGTCTGTATGGTGTGGATGTACTGTAGTCTACATACTGTATGGTGTGGATGTACTGTGTAGTCTGTATGGTGTGGATGTACTGTATAGTCTGTATGGTGTGGATGTACTGTATAGTCTGTATGGTGTGGATGTACTGTAGTCTGTACATACTGTATGGTGTGGATGTACTGTATAGTCTGTATGTACTGTATGGTGTGGATGTACTGTAGTCTGTATGGTGTGGATGTACTGTAGTCTGTACATACTGTATGGTGTGGATGTACTGTATAGTCTGTACATACTGTATGGTGTGGATGTACTGTATAGTCTGTATGGTGTGGATGTACTGTATAGTCTGTATGGTGTGGATGTACTGTAGTCTGTACATACTGTATGGTGTGGATGTACTGTATAGTCTGTATGTACTGTATGGTGTGGATGTACTGTAGTCTGTATGGTGTGGATGTACTGTAGTCTGTACATACTGTATGGTGTGGATGTACTGTATAGTCTGTATGTACTGTATGGTGTGGATGTACTGTAGTCTGTATGGTGTGGATGTACTGTATAGTCTGTATGGTGTGGATGTACTGTATAGTCTGTATGGTGTGGATGTACTGTAGTCTGTACATACTGTATGGTGTGGATGTACTGTATAGTCTGTATGTACTGTGTGGATGTACTGTAGCCTGTATGTACTGTAGTCTGTACATACTGTATGGTGTGGATGTACTGTATAGTCTGTACGTACTGTATGGTGTGGATGTACTGTAGTCTGTATGTACTGTATGGTGTGGATGTACTGTATAGTCTGTATGGTCTGTATGTACTGTATGGTGTGGATGTACTGTATAGTCTGTATGTACTGTATAGTCTGTATGTACTATATGGTGTGGATGTACTGTATAGTCTGTATGGTGTGGATGTACTGTATAATCTGTATGGTGTGGATGTACTGTAGTCTGTATGGTGTGGATGTACTGTAGTCTATATGTACTGTATGGTGTGGATGTACTGTATAGTCTGTATGGTGTGGATGTACTGTATAGTCTGTATGGTGTGGATGTACTGTAGCCTGTATGTACTGTATGGTGTGGATGTACTGTAGTCTGTATGTACTGTATGGTGTGGATGTACTGTGTAGTCTGTATGGTGTGGATATACTGTAGTCTGTATGTACTGTATGGTGTGGATGTACTGTATAGTCTGTATGGTGTGGATGTACTGTATAGTCTGTATGTACTGTATGGTGTGGATGTACTGTATAGTCTGTATGGTGTGGATGTACTGTAGTCTATACAGTACATCCACACCATATAGTACATACAGACTACAGTACATCCACACCATATAGTACATACAGTCTGTATGGTGTGGATGTACTGTAGTCTATACGTACTGTATGGTGTGGATGTACTGTATAGTCTGTATGTACTGTATGGTGTGGATGTACTGTATAGTCTGTATGGTGTGGATGTACTGTAGTCTGTATGTACTGTATGGTGTGGATGTACTGTATAGTCTGTATGGTGTGGATGTACTGTAGTCTATACGTACTGTATGGTGTGGATGTACTGTAGTCTGTACATACTATATGGTGTGGATGTACTGTATAGTCTGTATGGTGTGGATGTACTGTAGTCTATACGTACTGTATGGTGTGGATGTACTGTATAGTCTGTATGGTGTGGATGTACTGTATAGTCTGTATGGTGTGGATGTACTGCAGTCTGTATGGTGTGGATGTACTGTAGTCTGTACATACTGTATGGTGTGGATGTACTGTATAGTCTGTGTGGTGTGGATGTACTGTAGTCTGTACATACTGTATGGTGTGGATGTACTGTATAGTCTGTATGTACTGTATGGTGTGGATGTACTGTAGTCTGTACATACTGTATGGTGTGGATGTACTGTAGTCTGTACATACTGTATGGTGTGGATGTACTGTATAGTCTGTATGGTGTTGATGTACTGTATAGTCTGTATGGTGTGGATGTACTGTAGTCTACATACTGTATGGTGTGGATGTACTGTGTAGTCTGTATGGTGTGGATGTACTGTATAGTCTGTATGGTGTGGATGTACTGTATAGTCTGTATGGTGTGGATGTACTGTAGTCTGTACATACTGTATGGTGTGGATGTACTGTATAGTCTGTATGTACTGTATGGTGTGGATGTACTGTAGTCTGTATGGTGTGGATGTACTGTAGTCTGTACATACTGTATGGTGTGGATGTACTGTAGTCTGTACATACTGTATGGTGTGGATGTACTGTATAGTCTGTACATACTGTATGGTGTGGATGTACTGTATAGTCTGTACATACTGTATGGTGTGGATGTACTGTATAGTCTGTACGTACTGTATGGTGTGGATGTACTGTATATTCGGTATGGTGTGGATGTACTGTATAGTCTGTATGGTGTGGATGTACTGTAGTCTGTACATACTGTATGGTGTGGATGTACTGTATAGTCTGTATGTACTGTATGGTGTGGATGTACTGTAGCCTGTATGTACTGTAGTCTGTACACACTGTATGGTGTGGATGTACTGTATAGTCTGTATGATGTGGATGTACTGTATAGTCTGTACATACTATATGGCGTTTGTTTACTGTAAGGTGGGACACAGGCTGTAGAGTGATGTTCCTGTTCCGCTAGATTTCTGTTCCAGTATGCCTTTATGATGAAATGTGGTGGTGTTATTAGCCTCTTAATTGATCTGTCTGATCCGTGTGGTTCTGTCTGAGCAGCCAATAGACAACAGTCCTTTTAAGACTCTGAGCTGAAGACATATCCTCAACACTCTGTTGCCGCTTTCTAAAGACAAAAGTGTTTCATAGTTTACCTTGTCTGATAACAAATGTTGAAACAGCCTATCAGTTTAGATGCTGGAAATGTATTAAATCTTTTCATATGTTTCCTGTGGGTTCTGACGTCAATAGTTATGAAATACTACAATACACCACTCTTTACTCCAAGTCAGTCATCATTGGACGTTTCATGTAGAGATTGTGGGTACTGTGGTTAATCCAGACTTCCGAAGCTCGCCAGATGTTATGGTATGCGTTTTATGAATCTATCAAAACCAGATTCCCATTTGGCTCCACTGATGTGACACTTGAAAGCATTTATAATCTCCTTATCTTTCTACACTGATATGAATGTGCTCTTTGGGGTTCAGGGCAGAGGTGTTTAGCTGTCTGACTGTTTCCTGGCTGTTCTGTCTGACTTTCTCTGATTGTGTGACTGTTCTGTCTGACTATTGTCTAACTGTTGTCTAACTGTTGTCTGACTGTTGTCTGATGGTTGCCTGGCTGTTTTCTATTTTCTGACTGTTCTCTGACTGCTGTCGGGCTGTTGTCTGACTCTTCTGACTGTTTTCTGACTGTTCTGACTATTTCTCTGACTTCTGTCGGGCTGTTATCTGACTGTTGTCTGACTGTTGTTGGGCTGTTCCCTGACTGTTCTCTGACTGCTGTCGGGCTGTTCCCTGACCATTCTGCCTGTTCTCTGACTGCTCTCGGGCTGTTCCCTGACTGTTCTGGCTATTGTCTGACTGTTCTTTCTGTTTTCTGACTGTTTTCTGACTGTTATCTGACTGCTGTCAGGCTGTTCCCTGACTGTTCTGACTGTTGTCAGATTTTTCTGACTATTCCTCTCTCGCTACCCCCTGTTCTAACTGTTCTCTGACTGTTCCTACTGTTCTGACTTTCTGTTCCCCCCTCCCCTCCCCCTCCAGGCAGCGAGGAGGACGAGTTGGTCAAATCGAAGAAGGGGTTCCGCAGCCAGGCAGTAGCCAATCAGAGCCCAGAGACGGACCTGATGTTGGATGGAGACGACGACACTGCCAGTCTGCTGCAGGAGAAGGAGATTGACAACCTGGCTGGTGAGATACACAAACTCAGACGCACATATTTGTCCTCTGTTTGGGTTATGGTTTATGTGTTTGGCAGTGTAAGTGAATCTGGACAGTGTTTCCAAGGTGTTCAGGTGAAAGTGTAGTTCCTGTGTGGTTGTGTATGTGTGAAACACACCGGTCGGTTCTATTCTGTGTTGTTTTGGTCCTCTAGCGCCGTTCCTTCCTCGCCTGTTTGTCTCCAGAGGTCAGTCCGTCATCTCAGTCCAAGTAAAACTATATTGAAGGATGGATGATCAATCTGAACATGGCTGCATTTCAAATGGCACCCTATTCTCTAATTAGTGCACTACTTTTGACTAGGGCACATGGTGCTTTTGTCAAAAGTAGTGAAATACGGTGCCATTTGGAACGCATGATATGTCACCACCTTCCAAATGGCCTAGGAAATCAGTAACTAAACTAACATTACCTAACCTGACAAACTGAACTATTAACCCACATTAACACTGATCTTACTGATTATAACGGACAGAGAAACTATGAAAACAAAATAATGAGAGAAAATCACTTGAATCAACCTCCTCAGTGGAAATAAATATGGAAATAAACAAATCACAATTAGTTATTAAAACACATGAGTTGGTTGTTTGATATCTAGACATTTTATTTTCATTAGAACATTGAGTCATGGACTGCACCCTATTCCTTTTGATAGTGCAATACTTTTAACCAGGACCCGTAGTGATCTGGTCAACCAGGGCCCGTAGTGATCTGGTCAACCAGGGCTCGTAGTGATCTGGTCAACCAGGGCCCGTAGTGATCTGGTCAACCAGGGCTCGTAGTGATCTGGTCAACCAGGGCTCGTAGTGATCTGGTCAACCAGGGCTCGTAGTGATCTGGTCAACCAGGGCCCGTAGTGATCTGGTCAACCAGGGCCCGTAGTGATCTGGTCAACCAGGGCCCGTAGTGATCTGGTCAACCAGGGCCCGTAGTGATCTGGTCAACCAGGGCCCGTAGTGATCTGGTCAATCAGGGCTCGTAGTGATCTGGTCAACCAGGGCCCGTAGTGATCTGGTCAACCAGGGCCCGTAGTGATCTGGTCAACCAGGGCCCGTAGTGATCTGGTCAACCAGGGCCCGTAGTGATCTGGTCAACCAGGGCCCGTAGTGATCTGGTCAACCAGGGCCCGTAGTGATCTGGTCAACCAGGGCCCGTAGTGATCTGGTCAACCAGGGCCCGTAGTGATCTGGTCAACCAGGGCCCGTAGCGATCTGGTCAACCAGGGCCCGTAGCGATCTGGTCATCCAGGGCCCGTAGCGATCTGGTCATCCAGGGCCCGTAGCGATCTGGTCAACCAGGGCCCGTAGCGATCTGGTCAAAAGTGTGCACTATATAGGAAAAGGGTTAATAAGAGCTGTTCCATGACATGATGTCTGAATGTCCAGAAAATAAATTGCATGCTTAAATAATGACAATTAAACTTAATTTTAACTTGGAGGCTTGGAGGTTTTACCTGAACCGTGCCAGGCAGGCAAGAGAGCTTCATACCGCTGCCATAGCTACAGTGAAACATGTAATATAATAATAATATATTCATTAAGCAGACGCTTTTATCCGTAGTGCGCGCATACCTTATTGTATGGGGGGCCCAAGCAGGACTTATGTTTTACACAAGCATCTCAAGGTTTGCTTATTTGAGATGCTTACACTTCACCGGCTATTGCAGTGGTTCACATCCATAGATCTAAAGGATGCGTATGTTCATGTGGCTATACATCCTCTCCACAGAACGTTTCAGAGGTTTCATTTCGAGGGTGTGGCCTACAAGTTTCTGGTCCTGCCTTTCGGGCTCTCCCTATTGCCCCAGAGCTTTTTCTATGGTGGTGGAGGCGGCGTTGGCACCGGTGAGTTGCCAAGGGATCCGATTATTGGCCTATCTGGATGATTGGATGGTCATAGCGGAGTTGAGGGTACAGGTGGAGTTCCACACTGCTACGTTTCCCATATTCAGTCTCTGGAGTTCATAGTGTATCACAAGGAAAGTTGTTTGACTCCGGCACAGCGCATTCAGTTGGCCTCAAACCCTGCTCTATGCTTTTCCTCCGGTGGACCTGATTCAGGCCACCGTGGAGAGGGTCCATCAGGAGGGTCTGTTGTTGATTCTGGCGGCTCCCCGCTGGCCCAGAGAGTTTGGCACCCACGTCCGCATGTATGGGATCTATGGGTTTGGCCCCTGAAAGGTTGAATTTGACGGCTAGCGGTTTACCCTTGAACGTGATAAAGACTATAGAGTCGGTGCATATGCCCTCTACAAGAGGGTTGTATACATATAAGTGGGTTGCGTTTGCAGGTTGGTGTTAGGTTAAAGGAGTTTCTCCTTTAATATGCTCTTTGGTGGACATTTTGATGTACTTGCAAGAGCTTTTGGGGCAGGGCCTTTCTTTTTCCACATTGAAGGTTTATATGGCAGCCATCCCGGCGTGTCATGTAGGGATTGACGGCTCTACCCCGGGGTCTCACTCTCTGGTGGTGCGGTTTCAAGGCGTGCGTCGGCTCAGACCAGTGTCTAAACCTATGGCAACAACCTGGGACCTGGCATTGGTCCTGGATGCTCTGTGTGAGTCGCCGTTTGAACCATTGGAGTCTGTGAAGGTCCTTTCCTATGAGACTGCCCTGCTCATGGCTTTGGTGTCGGCCAAGCGTGTTTTGGATCTCCACGCGCTCTCAGTACACCCTAGCTGTTTGGAGTTCACTCCTGCTGACTCCAAAGTGATTTTACGTCCTAAGTCAGAACCTTGGGAGAAAAAGCTGCGTATGTCTTCCAGGTCCCTGGCTTTCCAGCTGTTCCCTTTCTCACCTCCTCCATTTCCCTCCAGTGAACAACTGAGTTTGCATGGCTTGTGTCCGGTGCTCTCTGGAGTGTACAAAACATTTAAGGACTCCTTCCTAATTTTGAGTAGCGCACATTTCAGTCTCGCAAGGTAAGTATTGTTATTGGAACTGTGGTATCTATGGACTTGGGCTGCAGTGGCAGCATGTCAGTGTGCATAGCCAAGTTGCAGCAGGTTCTAGTTCTCTAAATAGTGTTCTAGTGTTTTCCTTGTGTTCTCATAGGGGCGGTAGGT
Organism: Salmo trutta; assembly: GCF_901001165.1. NCBI lineage: Eukaryota > Metazoa > Chordata > Actinopteri > Salmoniformes > Salmonidae > Salmo > Salmo trutta. The sequence continues at coordinate 60,984,689 of NC_042969.1, read as the reverse complement.
AGCTCTCTGAGTGCCAATAATGTGGACGTCGTTTAACATAGCCCCACGCACCTCTCTGATTCTGAGGGGTTGGGTTAAATGCGGAAGACACATTTTTGTTGAATGCATTCAGTTGTGCAACTGACTAGGTATACCCTTCCCTTTCTGGTAGTGTTCTCGTCAGGTTCGTATAGTGTTCTCATAGTGTTCTAATAATGTTCTACTTTTAACATAGTGTTCTCAATGTTCTCCAACCCACCTCCTGGTCATATGGCACCAGGCTCCAGCTTTGTGGGCCGAACTCTCCAGTCAGAACTATGCTTTCTGCTGCTTTAGGTATACTTGCCTTGGCCTCACAGGGGAGAGTTATCCAGAGTTCAGTCTGGTTGTGAATATAGATCAAGAGGAGCTGTTCGACGGTCCGATACACTGCCTGAACACCGCAAACAACTGGTCCCTGAAATAAGAGCAGCAAGCGCTGTGGTAGTTTTATGCCTGATGCAAGTATTTTACTGGAATACTATAGTGGATCCTGGCAGCCATCATAAATTCCTGAAACGTTTACTATGTTCCAATCACAAGGATTATAAAGCAGCAAATGGACTGAGGGAGAATCTGGTTGCTGTGCCTCCTCTGTCATGCTCACAGACCTTCTAAGTAACTGTTTTTTTCTGAGGAGAAAAATGATTCCTAAGACATTTGAGAAAATAATAAAGAAAGCTTGATATACTGTAGCTGTTTCTTTTAAAAGATAATGGTTTACTGGTATGTTGGCATTCTGACACAGTGAATTATAATGGTAGACTATTGATCTATAATGTTGCCATGTAAGTGGGTGTAGCTTTAGAGACATGCAATGACTGGCTTCTGTCATGAATCTTAAGAGGTACGAACAAGGTTTTTAAGTAGTGGCTGTGGGCGGTATTGTCCTTAAAGCACCAATGCAGTCTGTTTAAAAAAAATATTCAATCATCACTGTATGTGTAATAAATCACTCTGTGTTTATTTAATGAAAATAACTCCAAAACGCGTATGGGTGTTAGAAAACACATTTGAAGATATTTACATACACTGCCCTGATGAGCGGATAGAATGGTCTAGAGCCCACCCCCTTAACCAGACGAACAGTCATCGGTCAATTATAATCAGTTCACATTGTGACATCATGATGTGGCCCAAAAGTTCTATCCCACCTGAACAGGCTGAATTCCAGGTATTTTCTTACACAAAAAGGGCGTTATCATCATTTTCACAATTTCAGAGTGCTATTTAGACTTCATAGTGTGGAAATGTCTTTAAAAAAAACAGGTAAATAACATTTTTAAATGCACTGCCCTTTAAAGGTCCAATGCAGATGTTTTTATCTCAATATAAAATAATTTCTGGGTAACAAGTACCTTACTGTGGTCAATTAATATGGTCAAAAAGAAACAAAAAGATCTTCTTGGCAAAGAGCAATTTCTCAAGCAAGAATTTTGCTAGGACTGTCTGTGAGTGGTCTGAGTGGGAAAGGGAAATTGTAAAACTAGCTATTATTGGCAGAAAGGTTTGGAACGCTCTTTCTTATGGGTCTATTAACTAAGGGTGCGTTCGTAAATTCACTCTGGGGTGCCAGAGAGTGTTTAGAGTGCACTCTGGGCATTTGTAAATTCAGAGCGTTGTTAGATTGTCCGTTTGTAAATTCAGAGCTTTTCACTCTCGGAGCATTCACAGCGCACACTGGATGCTCTGGCCGAGGAGTAGGGTTGATTGGAGTGTTCTGGCCTCACCACGGTAGTCAAGCTAACTGGTTAAAGTTAGCTAGCTTAGCCTCCCGAATAGCGCAGTGGTCTAAAGAACTGCATCACAGTGCTAGCTGTGCCACTAGAGATCCTGGGTTCGAGTCCAGGCTCTGTCGCAGCCAGCCGCGACCGGGAGACCCATGGTGCGGCGTCATCCGGGTTAGGGGAGGGTTTGGCCGGCAGGGATGTTCTTGTCCCATCACGCACTAGCTACTCCTGTGGCAGGTCGGTCTCAAGTGCACGCTGACAGGGTCGCCAGGTGTACGGTGTTTCTTCAGACACATTGGTGTGGCTGGCTTCCGGGTTAAGCGGGCATTGTGTCAAGAAGCAGTGCGGCTTGGCTGGGTTGTGTTTCGGAGGATGCATGGCTCTCGACCTTTGCCTCTCCCAAGTCCGTACGGGAGTTGCAGCGATGGGACAAGACTGTAACTACCAATTGGATACCATGAAAAAGGGGTAAAAAAATTCAAGAAAAATAAGTTAGCTAGCTTGCTAGCTACTTTCAGACATAAATGAGAGAACACCTCACTCTGACCATTTTTCTCATCCTAGCAGAGCTGGTTAGGCAGTTTTCATGTTATCCAGAGCATTGGTGACTGTAACTGTGCTGCTGGCAACAATTTAATTATGCTTTTTTGGCGAGGTTTACTGACACCGGCCATATTCAATGGGTGCTGAGCGTTCGTATATTCGTCAGTTATTCTGCGCTCTGGCACACTCAGACGAGAGTACTCTGAAATCGGAGTAGATAGCCAGAGCGAATTTACGAACGCACCCAAATTTACCACTTGGATATGTCACCAGGCAGGCCAAAACTCCATCCCACCAAAACAGGCTGAAAGTTCAGGCGGTCTTTTCAAACAGCTCTTACACTGAATAGACATTATCATAATTTTCACAGTTGCACAATATTATTAGAACCTCATAGTGTGGAAATATATATAAAACATAGGGAAATCACATTTTTGATTGCACTGGCCTTTATATATAAAGAAACACCATCCAAAATCAACTCGACCAGTTACAATGAAAACAGAGATTTCAAAATTGAACCTTTCTTTATCCAGCTACATCAATTCCAACCTTATTAAAAATGTTGGTCGAAACATTTATTTTTGGAACCATTCAAAAACCTTTCAAAAACATTTTTTATTGCATCATGGTAAAGTTAAAGGTATGTTCACATTCTGACCAGAAGGGGAGCCCTCGCTATCTCAGACTGACCTTTCGGAAGTCTTGGACATTAGGTAGTGTTCTGTCTATGTGCTCTATATCTATAGGCTACAGTCTGTGTACTCTATATCTAAACTCTATCTCTCTCTGCCCTGAGCAGTCTAAGTGGGAGATCCTCCCTGTGTGTTGACAGCCTTTCTCCTTCTCTTTCTTTCTTTCTCTCTCTTTCTCTCTGTCTGTCTCTCTCTCTCCCTCACTCTCTCTCCCCCATATCTCTCTCTCTCCTCCTCCTCCTCCTCCTCTCTCTCTCCTCCTGCCAACCAAACATCAGGCCAGTGTCTGCTGCCAGAGGAGGCGTGGCTTACCCTGGGCTCAGCTAGCTATTGGGGCGGGTGGAGCCTGCCCTGTGGTTACCAAACCCATGATTAGTTTCACTCCCCCTGAACACTGGCAACACCGTCTGCTCTCACTGGCATCAACACACTCCTTTTGTCTACTCATCTGTAACCCAAATCACACAAGGAGAAGAGAGGATGGAAGAGGGAGGTGTTGTGTTTAGATAGTGGCTGTTAACTGTTTTGGTTGAGATATTAATGATCTTAACTGACAGACCTTTGGATGGACCAGTCAAAAACAGGCATTCTGTACTCTCTCAGGGGTGCATTATCATGCCCTAACGAGTGAAGTTCACCGTTCATATCTCTCTCTCTCTCTCTCTGGCATAATTATATCCCTTACATGGGTAATAATTAGCCTTATGAGTGCAAGATAATAGTGTCATAAATACTTAGACAAAACCCCATAAAAAAGTACACTGCTCAGGATGTGTTGAATTACATATAATATCACTGTCTACCTTACATGTTTAAGAAATTAATCTTTATTGCATATATGACAAGAAATGGAACAGTTTTAGGTTGCGTCCCTAAAGGCACACTGATGGCCTATGTGCCCTGGTCAAAAATAGTGCCCTATATAGGGAATTCTTAGACTTATTCAAGCCTTTGAGAGGAATGTTGGGCATTCAGGACTGTGGGAGAATGTACAGTGCTGTTTTAATTATGACACTACCCAGAATGCCTTGTGTCTGTGTAGCAGTGCAGCAGTGACATCACTGTGACTGTCTTCATCAGACCAGACTGTTTAACAGTTTACCAGCCCCATAGACAGACAAGACTAGAGTACACACAGAATAACACCAACAAACTGCAACTATGGAATAGAATATTATAACTGGAATAATTTTTGCTATAAATTGAATTATTTGCTCAATGTACAATCTAAATGTTTCTAAAATATTACTCTGAAGACCATCCAAGTCAAAGGAGTGTGTGTGTGTGTGCGTGTGCGTGCGCGTGAATATTATTATTATTATTATTACTACTATAACTTTTTTTTTAAAGGAAATTCTAAGAAAAAGGCTCCAAAAATCTAGCATTATAGTTCACGTGTTATCAGAATCCAGTCCTTTGGCATATGGAAACCTGTATCATTTGTTATTATTATCGTGTAAACGTTTTAATACTAACTCCTAATTATGGAGTATACCTAGAGGGATTACAGTTTAATCCCGTCCCTGTAGCGCGGGATTAAGGCTGTATTGTCTCTGTATATACCAGATCCCAGTGGCGGTTCTAGACCATTTCAACTGGGGGGGCCAAGCTGGGGCCAGTTGTACTGTTAGAGGGGCCAGTTACATTAGACATTATTGTTGTCATATCGTTTTCTTCACTGCATTGCAGGCATTAGCAGGCAAAAGACCATGTTCATAATGCAGATGCATGTGGTACGATACTGTTGTGTTCCGCCTAAAGCCGTCCCTCTAGAAATTGTTGTCACAGGGGCACTGCCCCCCCAGAACCGCTAACTAGCCCCTTTAGGTCACAACACAATGGTTCTGTACCCTCCAACGTCTTTTTATTCTCTCTCTCGCGCTCTCTGAGGGGGAGTAGACTAGAGATATTTGAAAAGAGAGTGTATGTTGCAGAAAGACAAACCCTTTAGGTTGCTGGGAATCTCTTGCAAACAGCATCGAATATAAAACCATATCTGTCCGTTTATTGAGAGGTCGGCCTAATTCTCTGTTCAAATGTAGCCTAACATGGGGCAGGTTTAATATTTCTCTTAATGTGGAAACAACATTAAGAACAACTGTCATTACAAGATAATTACATAGGCTAATAAATAATAATGACAGTGATGTTTTGATCACGTTTTGTTTCATGTTCCAAAGCATTGCTTTCTGTTCTGTGAGCGCAACGCAGTAATTAGATTGTATAATATTACGTTATATGTACACGTGGGCCTATATTGTAGGCTATACATTATATATCCGTGTATTTTGTAGTATCTATTCATGAATATGTTGTGAGGCATGTTAGGGACATATGTTCTCATAGGCATACAATAAATACACCTGAAACGTTATTAGACCCGGGATATTACATGTTTACTACAGCTTGTAAAGCACATATTTAACGGTGATGGTGTAATCAGATAAGATCAGTTTAAAACAGGCAGAGTTTATTACAGACAGCAGCTATAGGGCAGGCAGAGAGAAAGAGTAGGAAAGCCGATTCCACTATTCCTGAACGCTCCGTGAGCACAATGAAAGAGCGCCCAGGGAATTGAAACCAAAATCCACTTGTAATCTCGCAACAGTATCAGGCATAATTGGCTGAGGAGCACAGGATTAAGATTGACGAGACATTAAAGTGACTCTTTGGAGTTCACGCGATCGATAAATATCCCAATTTCAAGAGCTTTCATTTGAGCTCGAGACAAATCACTGGAGCTGACGCGCCTCAGCGATACTACTCCAAATAGAACACGGAGAATGGAGGGAGAGGACAGGAGGAGAGATGGAGATGGGGAGGAAGACGGGTGGAGACAGAAAGAGAGATGGCATGTGATCCCGTCAGCTGACCAGGGATCAAAAGCCATCGTAAATAAATATTGAACGATTTTGTCAGCACAAATGCAAAAGCTTTTATTTTCCCTCAAAGAAACGGTTTCAAAAATATTTTATTCGTTTAGGATGCTATGCAAATTGTCACAATCATGTTGGGTGGTGTTATGTCTCTCTTTTAGAGGCCCCAGATGTTGCTATAGTAACTGAAATAATTGTTATGAAAAAATATTAATATGCAATATGCATAATAATAGACTATAGGTTATAAGTGAACATTCATCATATTGGCAAGTGCTCCTCCATCTCTAGTTTAGTTCTGATAGACCGTATCATACTGCTGGCCCTATTGCTGCACACACGCGCATTTAGTTCAAATGGTTATTACTTATGTAAATTAGCTTCAAATCGTTTTGTAAGCCCAGAATGTATATAGGCCTATATGCTTGTTGAATATGCCGAATGGCGATTTGGTTAAAAAATAACCTATTTTATAGCCTCCAGAGTGCAACCCAAAATGGAGCCGTGTTCTGAATTTAACCTGAACGAGTAATTCGACTTTGCATAAAAAATACAAATAAACTCTGAATGCAGACATGTTACCATGATAATTAAGAACTGTGCATGTGCCCAAATTAAGAAGAAATTGTAGAATTTGTATCCTAGACATTACATCGCCTCAATATGTGCTCTGACTAAATCAAAGTAGACCCAAATTTGATAATAATTCACAATCAAACAAATCCGATTATTTGTTGGTAATTGTTAAAGACCATGTTTGTTTGTCCTTATATCTGATGCACGGTGTATTACGCATTATAGGCCCAGTTGTCCTCAGCACCCCAGCCCAGCTCGTGGCCCCAGTAATAGTGGCGCGAGGGACGCTCTCCATCACGACGACCGAGATCTATTTCGAAGTGGATGAGGATGACCCCTCCTTCAAACGGCTTGACTCCACGGTAAGTCCAGTCGCCACTTTCCCTTTCTGTTTGATATGCACAAGATTTTGTTCACATTCAAGTTCACTTTACTGATTCATGTTCATGTTTTGGCTGGGCCCGTATTGACCCCAGGCTCCTTTCGTTTACAAGACACAAAATGTGATTTAGAGATTAAAATAATTATTCAGGTTCACCCATGTGCAAGAATTCTACCATTAGGAGATTGTGGAGCATTTTAAAATATTTGGTCCAATTGGAACGTTGTGCCAGGATGTAGACGAGCCTTAAACCTACCCAGGCCTCTGGAGAGAACCTGACATGTAGGCCTACAACATTTTACACATTTATTGATATTCTGATCCCCTCAAAACCTGTAAAACTATGTCATCAAACGAGAGCCTACGAGGTCTTTTCGATGGTACACCAATATTATCATTGTTTATAAAAAATAGCGACTGTGTATGGACATGGGTAACTACTAGAACTATTAGGCGAATACTAAGGTTGTAACCTAGACATTTACACAATTACGCGTTCAAAACACCTGTTTTGAGCATTCTTCGTGTGCACTGTATATTAGAAATATAGGCCTAATGTCTAACCCCAACCGTACCTCTCATGCATTTGTTTTTTCCAACAGCATTAAGCCTATAAAAAGCTTTTAATTAGACAGCCTATTATTATAACGTAGACAACCTGATAGATATAATATGGAGGGTAGGCTTATAGCCGGAACTAATAGAGAAATGACAAACTATATTTGCGTAATTTAAAACGGGTTAAACACTAGGCTTATAAAATACCCATGTATGACGCATACAATAAATATGGCCTATATATGAAAAAATACAAGTTATACATTTAATTAATCATGATTGGGACACAAATATTACATAGCTAGTTTTTATTAGGCTAACTCTTTAAATTAATTCAGAGACAGGAATAAAAAATCAGATCACAAATGTTATAATCCAGTGTATTTCAAGTGCATTTTTTCTTCTCAATTTGTATTTATATATATGTTCTTATTTTCAGGTTTTATCATGTAAGCAAGGTACAAACAAAAAAGTATCCAGTATACTTTAAATAAGAATTCAAGTATGTTTATGGAATGTTTTTTTTTTAAATGTAACAAATAGTACCATCAAAATGTAAACTTTCAAAATTAGAAAATGTCCACTGACAACAGATACAGCAGACTATTACTGAAATGAATGTACTAAATGAATGTATTTTCTACCAGATAAAAAAAAGTTTTACTTTAAAAGGTGTAATTGAACTCCTAAGTTTACATGTCACAGAACAACATTCACAATTTCAGACCACTGGAATCACAACCTATGAATGTATTTACAGTATAAATATTTAGTCAAGGCTTGTATGGGGGCTTTATTTTAAAGCATTTAAGCAAATAAACGATTTAGACAACCGTGGGCATGGAGAGAAATAACGAAAGATTAATACTGAATTGTAACCTAACCTTGAATGTGGATTGATGGTACAATTTACTCCTAAATCACAGAATAGAATAAAGAGAAGGGTCATATTTGACTATGGGTCATAAAAATGATATCAGCGTAAACTTCTTCCTCATCAGAGGATAGTCACATTTTACAAGACGGTGAATAAAACAGAGGCACAGTGACCATTTCTGTCCATAGTCCTTTGATACATCACCAGGCCTCTCACTGACCCTCCTTCACTATAGCACACATTTACCTCAGAGTTTCTCCAAGCTTTTGGGGTTGGTCAGAATCTCTCTCGCCAGTCGCCAGGTCTGTTTGGCAGCATTTTCTAGAGCAGAATGAGGTTTCCCCTGGAACAGGTCTAGATTAGGCAGGAAGTAATGGGGACACCTCCTGCACTGCAAACACGAAATAAGCTGCAATAGAATCCCGTTCAAACGGTCCCCGAGGTTGTTCTCGTCCCAGTCTGACTCCCGTGGATGTTTTTCACACTCATAAGAAACCAGAGTCTTCATGTGGTAGTTGTTGAGGGGCGTCCCAGGCAGCTCAAGGTGCCGGTCTCGTAACGTTTTGAGGACCGACAGACATTTCTTCCTGCAACCTCCCAGGAGTAGGCGGTTCTCGGCCTCGCCGAACTGCAGGACCCAGGCGTCGCTCTCTGCCGAACTTTGTTTTCCGTTCAACGAGTAGCACTCTTTAGAGAGAAGGTTAAATCCCTCGGCCTTTACTTCGGCTACCCTGTTGGGCCCCGGCCAGGGGATGTGCGGTAGTGGCCAGTGCGCCGCGCTGCGGGGCCAGATCCCGGTGCATTTGAAAGCCGGGGTGATCTGAACGATGTATCTGTCTCTGATGCGTAACTTCACCTCGCTGGTGTCAGACACCATTTTGACAACATCTCTATAGCTGCATTTATCCACGGCCTGCGCCACTAGGGTCTGAAATCTGGAGCGGATCTTGCGCGCAGAGAGGTAGCCGGAGGCGGTGATGAATTCTACCCAGAGAGACATGCTCCTCTTGCGGCCGTCGCTCAGCTTGAGCACGGCGCAACCCGGCAGAGACCCATCATCCACGAAGTTAAATACCCCCATCTGGTTGAGGTAGAGCACCACCTCGAACTCTGTGGGGGAGATGACCTCTAGCCCCTCGAAGCGGTTGTCCATCTCGTTGAGAGAGCTGATGAAGCGGGGCTCCTGCACCTCCACCTCCTTCAAGACGTCCGACACCACCTTGCACACCTCCCGGATTGTCTTGGAGATGGCTGCCTTCCGAGATTGGCATTTCTCCTGGTAGTATTTGTTGAGGTGGTACACCAGTTTGGCCTGGGCGGCTATCATGTTAGGGCAGAGATCCGGGTTGTAGACCGGAGTCTCGCAGTAAGCCGACGGATCCAACGCGGCTGTTTGTACGGGAGCCAATTTTAGAGAAGAAAGAACGCTATTAAAAAGAAAAAAATGTGTTCCAAAAGTCCCAACCAAGCCTATTATTGCTTGTTGGGGCACATGCGTAATAATCTCGCCGGTCTAAAGCATACGCGTTTGCATTGAACTGCAGTTGGAAAATGTATGTACTTCGATTTGCGAATAATTATCAAAAATCCATAATACACCCTCTCACGTCAGTAGTCAAAACAACCTCGTTTTTGTTATTTCTCTAATCTCTGCTTTAGTTATGGATCCGCATATGAAAGTGCGCGGTGCTGTCTGTCTGTCTGTCTGTGTGTGTGTGTGTGTGTGAGGGCGTCGTGGAGGCGGCTGAGTCTTTCTGTGTTTAACAGCCCGGACGCTCTTCGGGAAATTATAAAGGGAGGGTTATGAACGAGGATGTCCAATCGCCATCTGATTCGTCACCGCCTCCAGTTTATCAACAACAAATTAATCCCCGGGTTTTATATACAATTTAAACTAAAGGTAGTAGTCTCGAGTATCGGAAGTCCACCTACGCATTGGCGAGAGAAAAAACAGAGCCCTTTTCTACTCTCTTTCAGGCTGTCTTTTTGACATTTTTACGGATTTTCTTCAACTGCTCATTTTAAACTGCTTCGTTGAATGCTACTGTATGTTAGGCTATGACATATGACAGGGTTTTGCGTATTTATTTGTTTTGAATAAAACGTGAATTTTAGGTTGTATTTTGCTCGTGTTTATTATTCTCGTTGACTTATTTTCGTTTTGTTTTATTCTTGACGATTAGTGTGTCTGTATTGTCCACAGCCTCTGGACTGTACCTGATCTAATATTAGACACGGCGACTAGAATGACAGGTTTGATGACAGTTGTTGCGTGGGGTTATGTCTTGGTTATTTTAGATTTTTTTGCTTTGACTGAAGATTCGCACTGCTAAATCTATTCTACATGGACATTTCAAATAGGACTTTGGAATGCAGTGTCCTTAGAAAAAAAATATCCTACTGCATGTCGAAATAGCCTATAAAATATGGATTTACATCTGTAGTATATCAGTAGGCTAGGCCGTTGTATAATTATTAGGCCTGTGAAATCACACGCATGGTTATTTTGGAAATAATGCATGTATGCAACATCCTAGTAGTTAAAAAATATTGGACCGGTTAGTTTTTGGCGTTTTCTTTTCCAGCGTAAATAGGCTAATGATAACATAAAGGCCCAAAGCATTTTAGAAAATAATCGTTTTTTCTTACAGTGGTGTACAAATACATTTTCAGGCGTACTTTTCAATGAAGACGTTTTTGAATATGAATGTTAATATTTTTTTATTATTCCAATGTATGAAATAGGCCTACTATCGCTCATTAATTGAAGGATGAACTTGTCAAATTAAGTAGGACACATCTTTTCAATGAAGAAAAATTAAGATGGCATCGATATTGCCATTAATGTAGGCCGTAATTAAGAATTTGTTCTTAACTGACTTGTCGAGTTAAATAAAGGTTACATTTGTAAGACTGTAATCTATACATATGTAGGCTTTTTAATATATTTCCTATATTAATAATTTTTCAACAATGGTAAATGTTTTATTGCAAACATCTAGTTAGTTTGTTGAAATACGTGATTCCGATGATTATATAATCCACGATATTGTATGACGGTGTCTTGTCAGCATTAACAGGTTGTGAACTCAAGGTTTTCATAAGCAGGCCATTTCTATTAATACTAGACTAATTATTGATGTTGTACATTGTAGACATCTTTCCTGGTGAGTGTTGTGTGAGAGCAGTGTTTACATTTATCACGAATATGATGATTAAACAAAATTAAACAATTGCAACAAAAAAACACAATGTTATTATTATTGTGATTATTATTTTAGCCTAATTATATATATCATTGAGTTGAGTAGGCCTAGTATTTTCTTCTGAAGTAAATTAGTTCTACATAGACAACACAACATAGGCTAGGCCTACAATATTCATATTACTACTACAAAAAATACTATTCCAATTGTATTACAAATATAACAGAGTTTATTATGTTATCAAGACCTCAATGGAAGCAAGACACATTTATGCACAACACCAGTAGACTAGATATTTTTATGATGACGAAGTTGCTGCACGTTTCTGCACACCAAATCCCCGAACAATCTCTGTAGTTATCACCGAACTATCTCCCTATCTCTGAACCATTTCTAGCTTAATAAGTAGTTGTCATCGTGGCTTCCCGTCTCAGATGGTTCAGTTTGAGCTTTGAAGAAGACTTATAACGGCAGAGGTACAGGACACAAAGACGTTTACACTCATCTGCACCAACACTTTGCTGCACAGAACTACAAATTATCAGGATAGACTGCACCTTGTCACTTCCCAATGTAATATCTGTGTGTGTGTGTTGAATATTTGTCTCCCACTATCATGCCAACCAGTCTGGAGGTCTCTGTCAGCAGCATCAGCCCAATCATAATTAATAATGTCCCACTGTTACCAGGCAGACATTACAGATATGACAACACATGGGTGTGCTGTGATAGACCTTGCCAAGAAAACACATGATTACACTAGGCACATCCTAAAGGTCTACAATGAAACTATTAATTCAAATTAAGTGTGAAATATAGTTTATTATATTCTTAACCTTGATTATTATTTTAGATGGATATTCAACAGAAATCGTTTGGGGTTAGATATTGACAAAACTAGCTACCACTTCCTAGTTTAAATTTTTCTTGGTCACTTTCATGGAGTGTTTTGTGAATGTAGGACTTTCTATACTGGTTCCATATGGAGAGAGATGGGAGGAAAACCCACACCTCTTCTCCATCTCTCTCTGTCTCTGTCTCTGTGTGTGTGTGTGTGTGTGTGTGTGTGTGTGTGTGTGTGTGTAGATCAGCAGGTATACTGGCCTTTATTAGATCCAGACTAGTCTACAGTCTACTTCCAACTGTGTGTGAGTGTGGCCATGAGGCTGGTCATACCTCTGCGTGATAGAGGAGGGGCTTTTCCTCAGGATTATCACCTCTTTAATCTAAAGCATGTGGCTGCAACCTGGACTACCCTACACAGATCTACATGGAAATGTTAATACTTAGCTCTAACAACCTGAGGTGCGTTCAGTTCTGTTCAATGTTTGCTGCGTTGCGTGACGGTTTGTACTGAATTACACGTTTCCTCAAAACGGTGCACACTTTTCTTCAACAGCCTTTGAGGTACATTTGTGTGTGAATTAAACATTGCACATCGTTCTGTCGACCTGAACACACCCTTGGTCTACTCTACTATAGATCAACACTAACAACCTGTTCTACTCTACTATAGATCTACACTAACAACCTGTTCTACTCTACTCTACTATACTCTACTCAGATACACTATCCTGCACTATCCTGTATTGTCTATGTGTTAGATCCACAATAGCAGATATGGTTTAGCGCCTATCTCTGACCCAGCCTAATTTCATTAGAACCTATTTCTGACCCAGCCTAATTTCAGTCTAATCTCTTACCCTCCAGCTTTATGCATGATTGTGTAAATCAATACAATGACTTCTACTTCCTACCATGTGTAGAAGGCTTCTTTGTTTCCAGAGCTGGCCTCTACTGCACTTCTCTTTTTTCCCTCCATTCTTCATTTCTCTCTTTCTTTTAGTAAGACTGATCCTCCTGTCAGTGGTCTGGCATGGGGTCAACAGTTCTTGTCTAATAGCTGAAATGGCTTTGTGATGACACCATAGTTTATCACGCACACACACACACACAGACTGAAAATGGACATGAGGTTTTTCAGCTTGACAATTACGAGTCTAAGTTCACAATATAACATAATTTTTCGATGCCACAAATCCATCGCCCCAGACAGTGTAAAAGTTTTTATGAATGTACAATACTGTGGTGCATTATAGACACCATTAGTGTAAATGATTATGACCAAACCCAGCTAAAACCATAATAATATTGATTAAGACGGACCATATTAAACAATTTCAAAGTCTCAATAGGAATAACAGCATCTCATAATGTGGCCATTGAAGTCAGCTAATTGAGGATAATAATATTCAGTGTGTGTCTCTATTTATAATCCTGTTAGAACATGACAAATAAGGTCATCCATGTTATTCTGTCATCTATCTCGCTGTGCATTATAGAGGACTGGGGATGGAGGGCAGCCAACGAGAGGTTCAGTCACCAAGTCAAATCCAGATTATACCAACAGTCTCTAATGGAGTGGCAGTGCAATAGGACTCAGATTAAGAGTGTGGCATTTAAAGATATGTGTGATCAGCATTAGGCTTCACACTGGGAGAAATAATACACTTTGCCCACTCGGGATGGGGACTCACTGACATGTTCCCCCACAAAATTCATTCATCTCAAAATGACATTGTCATTGGGGTTTTTAATAGTCTGAATATCATTATTCTAGACAATATGGTGTCTCTGTGGGGTAGCCAGTTAATTTCTGGGCCTTGTGCCTTCCACCCTCTGGATCCTCCCCCCACCCCGACCCCCTCTGGATCTCCGGCCCCCACCTTTCTTCATCTGTTATATCCCCTCCTCGTGTCAGCAGCCTCCCTGTGTTAGCCTCTTTCTCAATTCATATTTCCTTGATTCCTCACATTCTCTGATCTCGCATCCTTCTCAAAGTAGATTGGAGAAAAAGGTTAGAGGGGAGGGACCTTGGACCTTATCCTCCAATACGATTGAGGAGGAGGAGTCATGAACAAAGGATTCTAGTTTTTGCAGAGAGACGGATTGAGATACAGCTCTCCTGTCAGCTGCCTCTCTCTGTGAGTAGTGAGAGGTGGACAACACTCATGGCTCCTCACTACTCACGGAGAGTGAGGAGGAGAGAGAAAGAAGAGAGCGATAGAGGGGGGGGTGGGAACAGGGGAAATTAACGAATTATCTCAGCTTCTGTTGTGCCCCTCCTCTCCTCTGCCACCCACCTCCCTCCTCTCCTCAATATGGAACGCTTGTCAGCCTTTCTGATGAATGACATGCATGTATTTGCATCAATTTAGCATGAATATAATTAAATATAATTTTGTTTTATTTGCCAATACGGCTTCACATAATAACACAGAAAATGAGAGGTATTATCAGAGGTCTGCCATTTAAAAAATACACAGCATAACATTCTGTGAGCGATCACATATTTTTCTGTTTTTGTATGTGCCCATAGCATTACTGTGTAGAAATGCTTATGTTATGTTGCATCTCAAATGGCACCCTATTCTCTATATAGTGCACAACTTTTGACCAGGGTCCAATGGTATTTGCTATATGTGCACTACATAGGGAATAGGGTGCCGTTTGTGATGCTGCCTGTGGCTTCTCCTGTCTGTATAATCACAGATCAGCTCTGTATCTGTTCTATGTGACTATGTTAAGGTATTATTGAGCAAGGCAGTTAACCCACTGTTTCCCGTGCGCCGAAGACATGGAAGTCCATTATGGCAGCCTCTCTGATTCAGAGGGGTTGGTTTAAATGCGGAAGACGTATTTCAGTTGAATGCATTCAGTTATTCAACTGACTAGGTATCCCTATTCTATTAGTAAGAGATGGGAGCAGTGTCCTGATATGTTATTATTCTGTTATCTGTTAACATCTCTGCTGTTGTGAAGCTGTTAGAGTAGCAGTATTGTACAGGCTTGTGGTTTTTGGTGACTAGTTTATAGTGCAATATCCAGGTTGTTTTGCCAGGGAGAGGAAAGGTGCCCCCTCATGTTTGTTATTGTAAGATATATACAATCTGGTCTATACATATTTGGACATTGACCAAGTTATTATTATTGTAGCTGTCTACCACAGCATATTGTAGTTGAAATTAAATAATGAATATGATGGTATTTACATCCAAATCGGGTGAACAGTGTAGGAATTACAGCACTTTTTAGATGTTGTCCCCCCCTGCTCAGCTCTTCCATGGCCAGGTATGTGTTATTCCCTCATTAATTAATCTACAAGTAAACAGATTAAAGATATAGAGATGATTTCAAGTGTGGCATTTGCATTTGGAATCTGTTGCTGTTAACCCTCAATATGAAGTCCAAAGAGCTGTCACTGCAGTGAAGCAAGCCATCATTAGGCTGAAAAAAAACACTCAAAGAGATAGCAAAAACATTAGGTGTGGCCAAATCAACTATTTGGTACATTCTTCAAAAGAAAGAACGCACTTGTGAGCTCAGCAACACCAAAAGGCCCAGAAGACCACAACTGTGGTGGATGACAGAAGAAAAGCCCCTTCACAACAGTTGGCCAGATTAAGAACACCCTCCAGAAGGTAGGTGTAAGACAATAAGAGAATAAGAGCACCTCCTCCCAGCTGCCCACTGCACTGAGGATAGGAAACTCTGTCACCACCGATAAATCCACTATAACTGAGAATTTGAATAAGCATTTTTCTACGGCTGGCCATGCTTTCCACCTGGCTACCCCTACCCCGGTCAACAGCACTGCACCCCCCACAGCAACTCGCCCAAGCCTTCCCCATTTCTCCTTCTCCCAAATCCAGTCAGCTGATGTTCTGAAAGAGCTGCAAAATCTGGACCCCTACAAATCAGCCGGGCTAGACAATCTGGACCCTTTCTTTCTAAAATTATCTGCCGAAATTGTTGCAACCCCTATTACTATCATGTTCAACCTCTCTTTTGTGTCGTCTGAGATTCCCAAAGATTGGAAAGCAACTGCGTTCATCCCCCTCTTCAAAGGGGGGGACACTCTTGACCCAAACTGCTACAGACCTATATCTATCCTACCCTGCCTTTCTAAAGTCTTCGAAAGCCAAGTCAACAAACAGATTACCGACCATTTCGAATCCCACCGCACCTTCTCCGCTATGCATTCTGATTTCAGAGCTGGTCATGGGTGCACCTCAGCCACGCTCAAGGTCCTAAACGAAATCTTAACCGCCATCGATAAGAAACAATACTGTGCAGCCGTATTCATTGACCTGGCCAAGGCTTTCAACTCTGTGAATCATCACATCCTCATCGGCAGACTCAATAGCCTTGGGTTCTCAAATGATTGCCTCGCCTGGTTCACCAACTACTTCTCTGATAGAGTTCAGTGTGTCAAATCGACGGGCCTGTTGTCCGGGCCTCTGGCAGTCTCTATGTGGGTGCCACAGGGTTAAATTCTTGGGCCGACTCTTTTCTCTGTATACATCATTGATGTTGCTCTTGCTGCTGGTGAGTCTCTGATCCACCTCTACGCAGACGACACCATTCTGTATACTTCTGGCCCTTCTTTTAACACTGTGTTAACTACCCTCCAGATGAGCTTCAATGCCATACATCTCTCCTTCCGTGGCCTCCAACTGCTCTTAAATACAAGTAAAACTAATTGCATGCTCTTCAACCGATCGCTGCCTGCACCTGCCCGCCCGTCCAGCATCACTACTCTGGACGGTTCTGACTTAGAATATGTGGACAACTACAAATACCTAGGTGTCTGGTTAGACTGTAAATTCTCCTTCCAGACTCACATCAAACATCTCCAATCCAAAGTTAAATCTAGAATTGGCTTCCTATTTCACAACAAAGCATATTTCACTCATGCTGCCAAACATACCCTCGTAAAACTGACCATCCTACCGATCCTCAACTTCGGCGATGTCATTTACAAAATAACCTCCAATACCCTACTCAATAAATTGGATGCAGTCTATCACAGTGCCATCCGCTTTGTCACCAAAGCCCCATATACTACCCATCACTGCGACCTGTACGCTCTCGTTGGCTGGCCCTCGCTTATACTCGTCGCCAGACCCACTGGCTCCAGGTTATCTACAAGACCCTGCTAGGTAAAGTTCCCCCTTATCTCAGCTCGCTGGTCACCATAGCAGCACCCACCTGTAGCACGCACTCCATATCTCTCTGGTCACCCCCAAAGCCAATTCCTCCTTCGGCCGCCTCTCCTTCCAGTTTTCTGCTGCCATTGACTGGAACGAACTACAAAAATCTCTAAAACTGGAAACACTTATCTCCCTCACTAGCTTTAAGCACCAGCTGTCAGAGCATATCACAGATTACTGCACCTGTACATAGCCCATCTATAATTTAGCCCAAACAACTACCCCTTCCCCTACTGTATTTATTTATTTTGCTCTTTGCACCCCATTATTTCTATTTCTACTTTGCACTTTCTTCCACTGCAAATCTACTATTCCAGTGTTTTACTTGCTATATTGTATTTACTTCGCTACCATGGCCTTTTTTGCCTTTACCTCCCTTATCTCACCTCATTTGCTCACTTTGTATATAGACTTATTTTTGTACTATATTATTGACTGTATGTTTGTTTTACTCCATGTGTAACTCTGTGTTGTTGTATGTGTCAAACTGCTTTGCTTTATCTTGGCCAGGTCGCAATTGTAAATGAGAACTTGTTCTCAACTTGCCTACCTAGTTAAATAAAGGTGAAATAAAAAATAAAATAAAATAAAAAAAGGTGTATCTGTGTCAAAGTCAACAATCAAGAGAAGTCTTCATCAGAGTAAATACAGAGGGTTTCCCACAAGATGTAAACAATTGGTAAGCCTCAAAAACAGGAAGACCAGATTAGAGTTTGCCAAAGAGAAGAGTATGGAGAAGGGAAGGAACTGCTCATGATCCGAAGCATACCACCTCATCTGTGAAGCATGGTGGAGGTGGTGTTATGGAGTGGGCATGTATGGCTGCTAATGGAACTGGTTCCCTTGAATTTATTGATGATGTGACTGCTGTCAAAAGCAGCAGGATGAATTCTGAAGTGTTTCGAGTTATATTATCTGATCATATTCAGCCAAATGCTTCAAAACTCATTGGTCGGCACTTCACAGTGCAGATGGACAATGACCCGAAGCATACTGCGAAAGCAACCAAATACATTTTAAGGCAAAGAAGTGGAATGTTCTGCAATGGCCAAGTCAATCACCTGACCTGAATCCAATTGAGCATGCATTTCACTTGCTGAAGGCAAAACGCCCTAAGAGCAAGCAGGAACTGAAGACAGCTGCAGTAAAGGCCTGGCAGCGCATCACCAGGGAAGAAACCCAGCATCTGGTGATGTCTATGGGTTCCAGACTTCAGGCAGTCATTGACTGCAAAGGATTTGCAACCAAGTATTAAAACTCACAATTTAATTTATGATTATGTTAGTTTGTCCAATTACTTTTGAGCACCTAAAATTTGGGGGCTATGTATAAAAATGGTTGCAATTCCTACACGATTCATACAATCATTTTGAGAAAACTCTTAAATTAAAGATGAAAGTCTACACTTAAAGCACATCTTGATTGTTTCCTTTCCAATCCATTGTTGTGGCGTACAGAGCCAAAATGATGCAGATTGTGTCACTGTCCAAATACTTATGGACCTGACTGTATTTACACTGAGTGTACAAGACATTAGGTGCACCTTCCTAATATTGAGTTGCACCCTATTTCCCTCAGAACAGCATACATTCGTCAGGGCATGGACTCTACAAGTTGTCGAAAGCGTTCCACAGGGATGCTGGCCATGTTGACTCCAATGCTTCCCACAGTGGTGTCAAGTTGGCTGGATGTCTTTTGGGTGGTGGAACCATACCTGATACACACGGGAAACTGTTGGGGGTGAAAAACCCAGCAACGTTGCAGTTCTGTACATATTACATGTACATATTACCTCAATTACCTCGACTAACTGGTGCCCCCACACATTGACTCTGTACCGGTACCCCCTGTATATAGTCTCGCTATTGTTATTTAACCCCTGCTCTTTAATTACTTGTTCCTTTTATTTCTTATTCGTATTTTTTAAACTGCATTGTGGGTTAGGGGCTTGTAGGTAAGCATTTCACTGTAAGGTCCATTTTACCTGTTGTATTCGGCGCATGTGACTAATAAAATTTGATTTGATTTGAGTTCTTGACACACTCAAACCGGTGCGCCTGGCACCTACTACCATACCCCGTTCAAAGGCAGTTACATCTTTTTACTTGCCCATTCACCCTCTGAGAGGCACACATACACAATCCATGTCTCAATTGTCTCAAGGCTTAAAAATACTTATTTAACTGGTCTCCTCCCCTTCATCTAGACTGATTGAATTGGATTTAATAAGAGATATCAATAAGGGATCATGGCTTTCACCTAAATTCACCTGGTCAGTCTATGTCATGGAAAGAGCAAGTGTTCTTAATGTTTTGTACACTCAATGTATAGCGTATACATAAAAGAACAGACATGAGGAGGCACCTTCACTCTCCATATACGGAGTGGAAGCAACAAATCGTCTTGTGTATATAGAGCGGAAGGCAACAAAGCAACAGAGGCAGAGTGATTCATCTCCATGTGAAGTTGACGTCTCCTCTCCTGTCTAAAGGTGGACACTGTAATCATTGGCCCACTGAACCTGTGTTACCCTGTGATACTCCACCAGAGCATCTTTACTGCAGCGCAGGAGCCAATTAGGAATCTCACATTAATTGCACAGCCCTTCTCTCCCTTCAACACTATGTTTCCAGTAACAGAGCACACAGCAGAGCAGCAGAAAACAAAGGCAAAGGGAGGGATTGAAGAGGATTGTGTAGTAATGAATTGCTGGTGGCTGGGCCCATGATGAAATTAGGCCATGTTACCCAAATAAGGCCTGAAGGGTTCGTAATTTCCCGTGGTGGAGATGTGAAAATTTAGGTGCCAACTGTCAGGGCCCAGCTAATGATGACAAATGTTTCTCTATGCAGATTGTAGCAACACTGGGAGAGGGATAGAGAGGAGAGAAGATAGAGGGGGAGCAAGAGAGGGTGAGGGATAGGTGGAGAAGAGGCAGAGGGGAGAGGAGAAGAGCGCGAGGGAAGGAGAGAAAAGAGAGAGAGGGCCATAGAACAGAAAGCTTGTGTGTTCATACTTGTGTTCTAACTTAAAAATAAACCTCCCTAACTGATGATGTGCCTGTTAGAACATGGTTAAGGCCTACCATAATATGTAGAGAGAGAGAGTAAGGTTAAGGCCTACCATAGAGAAAGAGCGCAAGAGAATACCCGAGGCTAGTTCTAACAGCATAGTGTTTATTGAACAGCAGCCATGATGATCATACGCTAGTTTCATGATCCAGTGAAGGAAAACGGTGGCTATAATTAGGTTATCTTTACCTGCCAAGCTAAGATCTGTGTCAATGTGAATCTCAGAATGTAGATGGATAGAACATCGAATATATATGGTTGCCATGAACAACTGTTACATTTGCGTACAGCACCATGAAGGGTTACTGTTGTATTTGGAAGTAATACAGAGCGAACTTATACATATGATTTATGAAGAAATAAAGTTAATTTATGTTCTTTATCCTCAGTAAATAAAGTGAATTTGCTGAAACGTTTGACTAATAGTAAAGTGAGAAAATAAAATATTGTTTTAAACATTTTTTGCTGCTACTGATAATCATGAAGTTATCCTAGGATGTAATCAAACATATCTGCCGTTGTCTAGTAGTTATTCTATATTTTGGCCTTTTAATAATTGTTTGACGCAAACCATAAAGTTTATAATAACCAAATAAATCGGCGTCCTTGATGTCATGTGTGTAATTGGTGTGATCTACAGTGCATTCGGAAAGTATTCAGACCCCTTGAATTTTCCACATTTTGTTATGTTACAGCCTTATTCTAAAATTAATAATAATAAAAAAAATGACAAAGCGAAAACAGGAATACCTTATTTACATAAGTATTCAGACCCTTTGGTATGAGACTCGAAATTGAGCTCAGGTACATCCTGTTTCCATTGATCATCCTTGATGTTTCTACAACTTGATTGTAGTCCACCTGTGGTCAATTCAATTGATTGGATATGCTTTGGAAAGGCACACACCTGTCTATATAATGTCCCATAGTTGATGGTGCATGTCAGGACAAAAACTAAGCCATGCGGTCGAAGGTATTGTCCTTGATAAAAAGGAAAAGATCCTTGATAAAAACCTGCTCCAGAGCGCTAAGGACCTCAGACTGGGGCGAAGATTCACCTTCTAACAGGACAACGACCCTAAGCACACAGCCAAGACAATGCAGGAGTGGCTTTGGGACAAGTCTCTGAATGTCTTTAAGTGGCCCAGCCAGAGCCCGATCGAACATCTCTGGAGCGACCTGAAAATAGCTGTGCAGCGACGCTCCCCATCCAACCTGACAGAGCTTGAGAGGATCTGCAGAGAAGAAATACAGGTACGCCAAGCTTGTAGCGTCATATCCAAGAAGAAGACTCGAGGCTGTAATTGCTGCCAAAGGTGCTTCAGCAAAGTAAAAAGGTCTGAAGGGGGGTCTGAATACTCATGTAAATGTGATATTTCAGGGGTTCTTTTGTCATTATGGGGTATTGTGTGTAGATTTATGAGGGAAGAAAACATTGAATCAATTTTGAATAAGGCTGTAATGTAACAAAATGTGGAAAAGGTTCTGGGTTCTGAATACTTCCTGAATACACTGTATAACATTTGAGTTTCTTGTTAACTAAACCAAGCTATCATAGGCTTCCTGCGCTTTAAAAAAGCAACTATTGTTGCAGAAAACTCGTGAATCTGATTTCACTTCCTGTGACGTGCTGCTGAAGCTAATAAAAGAGCAAAACCAGAGTGTTGCATGGCCAGGTTTACCCAATTTGTTGCCTGAATGGCTTTTGAAAGGAGTCCCAGTTTGTACAAAGGGAGCCTCCTTTTTGTTTTGTTTCCCCCATCTGTGTCATCTGGTGGTCTGTGAAGGGGTCTGTTAGGGGGTGTCGGGGTGGGCGGGTTACGGGGCGCTCCCCGGCGTGGAGGCCAGTTGTTTTATAGACTGTGTGGAGTGGTGCAGGGAGTTCATCAGTGAGCTGCTCTATTGTGCTCCAGCACAGCTGACACGTGTGAAGTAACTCCAGCATATTGACAGATCATTTCCATTGATGAAACTGGAGGAACCGTCTCGTTTCAGACGGTGATTTATAACCCAGGATTACAGATCCCAGCTTCACCACCCTCTCAATGACAGCAGGGGAGACTCATGTTCCACATTCACCCAGTAGCACCCAACTCATAGACAACTTTTTAAGATTATACGTTACAAGTTAAAATCAGTTGTAGCAACTCAATAACCAAGGTCTGATATCTATCCATCTGATATCCATATCCCAAAATGATTTGTGTAAAAACAGAATTTGTTGACCCTGTGTTGGCCACCCTACTGCTGCTAGCCCCAGTCACCTTACTGCTCAGCCACATGTAAGACACATTTCCACGCCTCCATTTCATGCTGCTGTCGTCCTCTCTACGAGAGGAGGGAGGAGGGGGGAGAGAGGGAGGGAGGCTGGCTCACCCTGAGCGGATGCTAGACAAAGATGGCAGCAGAGACATTTTGTCAACTCTGATTAGTTCTGCTTGTGGTGAGCAGTGCGGAATATTAGCCTGTTACCACACACACACACACACACACACACACACACACACACACACACACACACACACACACACACACCCCTCCACACACACACACGCACAGACGGAAAGAAAGCTACAATCAAATCACTCCCTACTCTTCTCCATCCCAAATATTGAGACAGAGGGCCATATGGGGCAGGAAGTCAATTGCTTATTTTACACGCTAATTAACAATGATCAAACTGCATTATGGGGAAGGTGTGTCCCAGACATCTGACCAAGTTTAAACAATCATTCTCACATTTAAATACTCCAATAGCCAGAGATATTCCAAAATGAAAAGCTTATAATGTCCAATGACTGGTGTGTTGTGTGTATTTGAATAGTTCATTGGGGTTCGGCTAGGTGTGTTTGTTGTGTGGGGTTTGGGTGATGTGAGATGGTTACTGTATGTGTCAGTGTCACATCTAGCTCACCTCGGAAGCATCAGACATCAGGACTGTCTTTCTGTGTGTCTGTCAGACTCCTGGTATCTGTCAGGTCTTATTGGGTCTCTAAATCCTCGCCCCTTGGCTGTGCTTGCATGCTTAGTGCTCTGTCCTCCCGCTGGGATATCTTCTATTGACTTCATAAAACTAGTAATCTCTCTGACTTCTATTGGAGTAAAACAAGAGATCGGCGGAAGCCTACGGACATTGGGCTGACCCATGAACCAGTCATGATCCAGGAGGCGGAGGAAAAGAGGAGGGGATGAAGAGGTGGAGGGGAGGAGGAGGGTATGAGGAGGAGGTGGTTCTGCTGACATGCAGGTTCCTGCTTCCAGGCGTTCACCTGATCTACACTCAACAAAAAAATAAAAGCAACATGCAACAATTTCAACAATTTTACTGAGTTACAGTTCAAATAAGGAAATCAGTCATTTGAAATGAATTCATTAGGCCCTAATCTATGGATTTCACATGACTGGGCAGGGGCGCAGCCATAGATGGGCCTTGGAGGGCATAGGTGTTAAGATGCACGGTTTGATGGGTCATGTTTTGGAGGACGCATGACTTGACCTCCACCTCCCGAGCCCGTTGGGGAGTTGCAGCGATGATACAAGATCGAAATTGGGTAGAAAAAAGTGGTAAAATAAATAAAAAATGATTACTCCTCAGTTTCATCAGCTGTCCTGGTGGCTGGTCTCAGACGACCCCGCAGGTGAAGAAGCCGGATGTGGAGGACCTGGGCTGGCGCGGTTACACATGATCTGCATTTCTCTAAAACAACGTTGGAGGTGGCTTATGGTACAGAAATGAACATGTAATTCTCTGGCAACAGCTCTGGTGGACATTCCTGCAGTCAGCATACCAATTGCACACTCCCTCAAAACTTGAGACATCTGTGGCATTGTGTTGAGTGACAAAACAGCACATTTTTCAGAAAGGCCTTTTATTGTCCCCAGCACAAGGTGCACCATGCTGTTTAATCAGCTTCTTGATATGCCACACCTGTTAAGAGGATGGATTATCTTGGCAAAGGAGAAATGTTCACTAACAGGGATGTAAACAAATGTGATTGACTTATTCAGTCCAGCTCTGGAATTTGGGATGAGGAGGAGAGGAAGAGCGGATGACAAGAGGAGGGGATGATGGTGGATGATGGAGACAAAGGGAGCTAGCGGAGCTGATTTGGTTTGAAAATAAAAAACAGCAGAACTGATTTAACCCAACAAGATAATAATTGTATTTCAGCGTCAGGTCTGTGGTGAGAGTTGGGGAGGTGTGTGTATGTAAATACAATGCATTCGGATAGAATTCAGACCCCTTCCCTTTTTCCACATTTTGTTACGTTACAACCTTATTCTAAAATGGATTAAATAAAACATTTCCTCATCAATCTACACATAATACCCCATAATGATGAAGTGAAAACAGGTTTTTAGAATTGTTTTGCAAATTTATAAAAAATGTAAAACAGAAAAACCTTGTTTACATAAGTATTCAGACCCTTTTCTTTGAGACTCGAAATTGAGATCAGGTGCATCCTGTTTCCATTGATCCTCCTTGAGATGTTTCTACAACTTGATTGGAGTCCACCTGTGGTAAATTCAATTGATTGGACATGCTTTGGAAAGGGACACTCCTGTCTATAATAGCTCAGTTGACACCATCCCTACAGTGAAGCATGGTGGTTGCAGCATCATGCTGTGGAGATATTTTTCAGCGACAGTGACTGGGAGACTAGTCAGGATCAAGGGAAAGATGAATGGAGCAAAGTACAGAGAGATCCTTTATGAAAACCTGCTCCGGAGCGCTCAGGACCTTCCAACAGGACAACGACCCTAAGTACACAGCCAAGACAAAGCAGGAGTGGCTTCAGGACAAGTCTCTGAATGTCCTTGAGTGGCCCAGCCAGAGTCTGGACTTGAACCCGATTGAACATCTCTGGAGAGAACTGAAAATAGCTGTGCAGCGACACTCCCCATCCAACCTGACAGAGCTTGACAGGATCTGCAGAGAAGAATGGGAGAAACTCCCCAAATACAGGTGTGTCAAGCTTGTAGTGTCATACCCAAGAAGACTCGAGGCTGTAATAAAAGGTCTGAGTACACACATTTCTAAAAATCTGTTTTTGCTTTGTCGTTATGGGGTATTTTGTGCAGATTGACGAGAAGGAAAAAAACGATTTAATCAATTTTAGAATAAGTATGTAACGTAACAAAATGTGCAAAAAGTGAAGGGGTCTGAATACTTTCTGAATGCACTGTATATAGGGCTGAGGAGGTGTGTGTGTATGTGTAGTATTTTGGAGGTGTGTGTGTGTGTGTGTGTTCCTGGGGAAGTGTAGAGCTGGGGAGGTATACACTGAGTGTACAAGACATGCTCTTTCCATGATGTAGACTGACCAGGTTAATACAGATGAAAACTATGATCCCTTATTGATGTCACTTGTTAAATCCACTTCAGTCAGTGTTGATGAAGGGGAGGAGACAGGTTAAAGAAGGATTTTAAAGTCTTGAGATAATTGAGACATGGATTGTGTATGTGTGCCATTCAGAGGGTGAATGGGCAAAACAAAAGGTTTAAGTGCCCTTGAACAGGGTATGGTAGTAGGTGCCAGGTGCACCGGTTTGAGTGTGTCAAGAGCTGCAACGCTGCTGGGTTTTTCACCCCCAACAGTTTCCAGTGTGTATCAAGAATGGTCCTCCAGCCAACTTGACACAACTGTGGGAGGCATTGGAGTCAATATGGGCCAGCATTCCTGTGGAAAGCTTTTGACACCTTTGAGTCCGTTACCCAACAAATTGAGGCTGTTCTGAAGGCAAAAGAGGGTGCAGCTCAATATTAGGAAGGTGTTCTTAATGTTTTGTACACTCAGTGTGTGTGTGGGAGAGCAGCGTCGGGGTGGGGTGGGGGGGGTATTGACACGTCTAACAAAGGAGATTTGTGGTTTACAGAAGCTGTCATATGATAGGTCAAGTAGAGATACAGTCAGTTAGCTGTAATATGATCCGATATGATGTCCTGTGCAGCACTAGGCTCAGTAATGACTGACTGGAGAAGCTGCCAGTGGCTGACTGAGGTTAGGGACTGGGAGTTGAGAGGTTGAGGGCTGAGAGAAGGTGCTGAGAGGCTGAGTGTTGGGGAGTTAAGATGTTGAGAGGCTGGGAGGCTAGGGGTTGAGAAGCTCGGAGGCTGGGGATATAGAGGATGAGGGGTTGGGAGGCTGGGAGGTTGAGGGTAGGGGCTGGGAGGCTGAATGAGAGGCTGGGTGGCTGAGAGTTTGGTGTCTTGTCTTGATGCCTGCCTCAGCGTTCCACAGCTCCCCTTGATCACGTCTGGCTGCCTCTCTCTCATCTCAGATACAGTCTGTTGGGGAAAGCTACCTTTCCCTCTCATTTTCTCCCTAATTTACACATTTAAGATATTTTTGTTAGCTTATTTGAAATTCTCTTTATTTCTGACTGAGCCTCTCTCTCCCGCTGCCATCTCTTTCTCTCTCTCACACACACACACCCAAACACTGTCTCTCTCTTTCACAGTGGTGTTCTCTTTTTCCCTGTGTTTGCCTCCAGGCTGTGAGCTAATTTCAGGTTCTATAGTTATGCTGTGTTGTACACCTGTCTGCTATTAATGCTCCCAGGGCTGCCATTCTCCTCTTAATGAGATGTTATTGTAATTATTGTCATTATGGTGTGTTCCATTATGATGGTGATTGATGTTGTTGTTATGGGAGTAGTTCTCTATAATTACAGGAGAGCTGTTGAGAAGCTCCTCACTCAATGATTGGTCATTTAGTAGTAGAAGTGAACTCAGGCTGTGTCCGAACCTCTACCTTTGGCCATTGGCCCATTCGTATTTTGCCCTTTAGCCAAAGCCATATTCCTTGTATAATGAACTACTTTTGACCAGAGACCTATTCCCTATGTAGTGCACCTATGGCCTCTGGCCAAAAGTATAGTATTACTAGAGAGAGACTTAGATCAGCCCTTAGTCTCTCCTGTGCTTCTGTCCAGTGTAGAGTTGGTCTGGGCTGTAAAGAGGAAAGCAGAGCTGCACTGACTGGTCAGTAGTAAAAAGCAGTATATAGACTGGTCAGGATAGTGAATGGTAGCATACAGACTGGTCAGTACAGTGAATGGTAGCCTGCCTGTAGTCGTTTTAAGACCATTACAACAGTGAAAAGAAACACAATGGTCTGTTCTGGGCTTTGTCTCGGTCAGTCAGTCACCATGCAGCTCCCTGCCTGGGAAACTCACGTCTCTCTGCCTCTGATGGAGAACGGTTCGTTTAGCCTATTCCGTTTTCAGGAATATCTGGGTGTGTTTTTTTTAAGAACTTTCTTTGGGATTCTTATTGTTACGACGGGTAGCAAAATACTTGGAGGAATGCTGAAAGATTAAAATCAGAGTTGAATGAAGGATTTTGAAGTTCTCCTCCAAGCGATTCGCAATCCAATTAAGATTTTAATAAGGGTCATGGTGAGGTCCTTCACGCTGTAGGGGTGGGGGAATGAGGGGGCGCGGGTGGTACTGCAACTGGGGCTTTAGCATGGGGTGAGGGGTGTAGGATGGAGCTGGGGAGATGTTAGGGTGAGATAGGGCTGGAGTGAAGAATATTGGGCTGGGGTGTACCATAGGGGCTGGAGTGAAGAATATTGGGCTGGGGTGTACCATAGGGGCTGGAGTGAAGGATATTGGGCTGGGGTGTACCATAGGGACTGGAGTGAAGGATATTGGGCTGGGGTGTACCATAGGGACTGGAGTGAAGGATATTGGGCTGGGGTGTACCATAGGGACTGGAGTGAAGGATATTGGGCTGGGGTGTACCATAGGGACTGGAGTGAAGGATATTGGGCTGGGGCTGGGATATATTGGGATAGACTGGAGGCTAATGGAAAATTCATAAATCACTAAATTGTGAATGGTGAACAGAAGAGAACAGGAGCTGGGAGGGGAACAGAAGAGGGTCTGGACGTGGTGGTGGTGGTAGCAGGTCTTTCAGAGGAGCTGGGAGGGGCACAGAAGAGGGTCTGGACGTGGTGGTGGCGGGTCTTTCAGAGGAGCTGGGAGGGGAACAGAAGAGGGTCTGGACGTGGTGGTGGTGGTGGCGGGCCTTTGAGGGCCACCTTCCATGCTGGGGGCTTTTAGTGTTTGATAGGCGTTTAACTCCACATGACCTGCTTCTCAAGTGGCTCCGTTTGGGCCCTCAGCAATCCTGTTAGCAGCTACAATTACAATTCATGGCTCCCAGAGAGGCTTTGAACAGCCAGAGAGAGCAGAGCGGCACCTAGACTGGAGACCCTTCAGTTTAGTGGAAACTCTGAGAGTGCACACGCACATGCACACATACACATGTACACAAACACACACACACTCACACTCACACTTTACAACAGATCTTTAGAACAAGTCGAAGTTGAAATAATATAATTATAATATAATGACAAGATTTTATTTTATTTTCTGGCCATAATTACTCCACCTTTCTCGTGAGCAATAAAATAAATTAATGCATTTCTTTATGCACCTGGTTGCTATGAGTTGTATAAATGTGTGTCTTCATGGAGTTGAAGGTGCTTGTCATTTGTGTAAAGTTCAGGTGTAGATATGTGTTTTACGTCCTCCTTTATCAAGCCTGTCATCAGGTTTCATCAAGCGTGCAAACAATAACTTTTTGTTCTGTGAGGGGATTGAATACCAAAGCACATTCAAACACTTCCAAAAGCAGGGAGAAGAAAGGCTGGGCATGATGCTTAATAGGTGCTTTAGTAATTTCTCAGTTTTCATAGTTAATCCGTTCTGAAACGCCTGGGAGAAGAAAGGCTCCAAATGGCCCTCAGTATTAATTTGATATGACTCCTATACAATACTGGCTGGTGCTCCCTCTCTCCTCTCTCTCCAGCAGGCACCTTCTTTCATCAGCACAGCCTTGGAAGTTCAGCCTAAATGTTTAATGAAACCTCGGCTGTAAGCCTCTTTGGTATTCTGTCTTCATAATGCTACTTTAAGACTATTATTACTGAACGTTACAGACAGAGGAACACATAGTGAAACTGCTTCTCTTTTATCTGACTCAGATTGATATGGGACAATTAGGAGAGCTGTTGTATTAACCACACATCCTAATATTATTATATGATATTACACATCCTTGTTTTATGTTATATTATAATGCATAATACCACATCCTATATAAACCTATTTCACTGAATTATATTTCAAAATAAATAGTACTGAATTAATTTAACTGAAAATTCATTTCCGATATTGTGTCAATACCAACTATCCAACAAAGGATAGACCAGAGGTGCGTTCAACAAAGGAAATAGTTTTCAAATGTTGGCTAACGTTAACTAACATATTCCATTTGATTTGTATTAGCAGTGACCATTAGCTAACATATTCCATTTGTTTTGTGTTAGCAGTGACCATTAGCTAACATATTCAATTTGTTTTGTGTTAGTAGTGACCATTAGCTAACATATTCCATTTGTTTTGTGTTAGCAGTGACCATTAGCTAACAGATAGTGCGGTGAAAATCTGTTTCGGGTCGAAAACAAATTATCAAGTATATTTTCTACTATATTTAGAAGGGATTAGCTAAGTCATTTTCATTTTGAATATTGTCTCTAAAAAGCCACATTAATCCTTACAAAAAGTAGCTGTTTGATGTTTCACCATAACATTTTGGAATGTTCATTCAAATCGTTCAACTGAAATTGTTAGTCTGGAAACATGTTAGCTGCAAACAGAAGTCGTATTGAACTCACCTCAGCATTGTTTTACCATTCAAAATGAAGACTTGACATTTGAAGAATAGAACATAGAAACAGTTTAAATATAAAGCATGAGAAAAATGAGTGTGTTTGGTTTTTGTCTTGAATGTTTTTTAAGACATTGTTTGTCTTCCCAGATATACTATTACTGGTATTATTGTATTATAGTCTACTATTCAGTCCCACATCAACTTCCCTAATAAATCACAGTCTAGCTTGCTGAGACCTGAGTCTCCCTCAGTGGAACCAAAACAGATAAAGGGTTAGGAACAAGGCCTCTGAATCACCACTGTCACTAGAATATTTACAGATAACAAATCATCATTTATCAGTATCTGGTGCCATAATAATATTTTGGTAAGAAAGATGCAAGATTACAATGAAACTTTGTAATGTTGTTGTCATACAGGGGCACAACATGTCCCTCTTCAATGAATCACTCTCTCCCCATGAGGGTTCCATGGGCTTTCTGAAATTCCTTATTGGTGTGTTTTCTCTTTCTCTATGGGGCGCAGTCAAAAGTAGTGCATTAAATAGGGAATAGGGGGCTCAGGGAGAGAGAGGGAGGGGGGAGAGAGAGAGAGGTAAATCCAGTGTTAGCGAAATATTCTCTACTGATCAGAAATCTCACTGAGAGGATTGTCAGTTTACTTTCTTTTACTATGTTTCCTTAATTAAAAGTAAGATCTGTCCTTCTTGTCTTTTCCTTCATGTGTGTCTGAAGGTCATTGACCCTGATAAAAACAGCTTGCATTAATATGCTTTAATCCAGTGTAATTAGTCAAATTACAGCATGCCACACAGCTTGTCAGGCCTGTCGGTTTTGGCATGAAGGCAACGTGGCCTGCTGGAGTCCCTCTGGACAGCACACAGCGCAGTCCCACAGGCCAGTCTACCCTACATCTCTCCTTCCTCACAAAGCCAAGACAAAGAGAGGGGGAGGCTCTCTCTCTCGCTCCACCCATTCACACCTCCTCAAGTCGTCCCCCGTAGCCTAAGGGTGTCCGTCTGCCTGTCTAACTGCCTGTCTGACTGTCCCCAAGTAGTATCACAATTATATAGGGATGTCTGTTATGGTGATTGTGAGCCTGGGATTCAAAAAGTCAGAGTAATTCATTCAGCTTTGTCCTCTCCTCCTACGTACAGTAGCTGTGTGTGTGTTTCCGAGCGAGAGTAAGACGTGTGCTGGTGAGCGCTAGCTACTGAGCAGGCTACACGCTGGGATTCAAGACGTTTCCACATGGCGTGGGATTAGCTCGGGTAAAAAGATTTAAACTATATAATTACAAGAGGATCAAGTCCAAATGATCTAGTGCAGTCAACAAGCCAGATTAACGTCCTGTTCTGAGCACTGCTCCCAGCCTGGAGGGTTAGCCTCTCATTAGCATATGTTTACACACTCAGCTCTGCCGTCCTGAGCAGCCTGTAGATAACAACCTGCTCTACCTTTAACGCACCCCACAGCCCTCCTCAGCCCTCCTCAGCCCTCTGCCCGCAGGCCTCCACAGCCCTCCTCAGCCCTCCGCCTGCAGGCCTCCACAGCCCTCCTCAGCCCTCTGCCTGCAGGCCTCCACAGCCCTCCTCAGCCCTCTGCCCCAGGCCTCCACAGCCCTCCTCAGCCCTCTGCCCGCAGGCCTCCACAGCCCTCCTCTGCCCGCAGGCCTCCACAGCCCTCCTCAGCCCTCCGGCCGCAGGCCTCCACAGCACTCCGCCTGCAGGCCTCCACAGCCCTCCTCAGCCCTCCGCCCGCAGGCCTCCACAGCCCTCCTCAGCCCTCCTCAGCCCTCCGCCTGCAGGCCTCCACAGCCCTCCTCAGCCCTCCGCCCGCAGGCCTCCACAGCCCTCCTCAGCCCTCCGCCTGCAGGCCTCCACAGCCCTCCTCAGCCCTCCGCCTGCAGGCCTCCACAGCCCTCCTCAGCCCTCTGCCTGCAGGCCTCCACAGCCCTCCTCAGCCCTCCGCCCGCAGGCCTCCACAGCCCTCCTCAGCTCTCCGCCTGCAGGCCTCCACAGCCCTCCTCAGCCCTCCGCCCGCAGGCCTCCACAGCCCTCCTCAGCTCTCCGCCTGCAGGCCTCCACAGCCCTCCTCAGCCCTCCGCCCACAGGCCTCCACAGCCCTCCACAGCCCTCCTCAGCCCTCCGCCTGCAGGCCTCCACAGCCCTCCTCAGCCCTCCGCCCACAGGCCTCCACAGCCCTCCACAGCCCTCCTCAGCCCTCCGCCTGCAGGCCTCCACAGCCCTCCACAGCCCCTCCTCAGCCCTCCGCCTGCAGGCCTCCACAGCCCTCCTCAGCCCTCCGCCTGCAGGCCTCCACAGCCCTCCTCAGCCCTCCGCCTGCAGGCCTCCACAGCCCTCCTCAGCCCTCCGCCTGCAGGCCTCCACAGCCCTCCTCAGCTCTCCGCCCGCAGGCCTCCACAGCCCTCCTCAGCCCTCCGCCCACAGGCCTCCACAGCCCTCCACAGCCCTCCTCAGCCCTCCGCCTGCAGGCCTCCACAGCCCTCCTCAGCCCTCCGCCCACAGGCCTCCACAGCCCTCCACAGCCCTCCTCAGCCCTCCGCCCGCAGGCCTCCACAGCCCTCCTCAGCCCTCCGCCCGCAGGCCTCCACAGCCCTCCACAGCCCTCCTCAGCCCTCCGCCTGAAGGCCTCCACAGCCCTCCACAGCCCTCCTCAGCCCTCCGCCTGCAGGCCTCCACAGCCCTCCGCCTGCAGGCCTCCACAGCCCTCCTCAGCCCTCCGCCTGCAGGCCTCCTCAGCCCTCCGCCTGCAGGCCTCCACAGCCCTCCTCAGCCCTCCGCCTGCAGGCCTCCACAGCCCTCCTCAGCTCTCCGCCTGCAGGCCTCCACAGCCCTCCTCAGCCCTCTGCCTGCAGGCCTCCACAGCCCTCCTCAGCCCTCTGCCTGCAGGCCTCCACAGCACTCCGCCTGCAGGCCTCCACAGCCCTCCTCAGCCCTCCGCCTGCAGGCCTCCACAGCCCTCCTCAGCCCTCCGCCTGCAGGCCTCCACAGCCCTCCTCAGCCCTCCGCCTGCAGGCCTCCACAGCCCTCCTCAGCCCTCCGCCTGCAGGCCTCCACAGCCCTCCTCAGCCCTCCGCCTGCAGGCCTCCACAGCCCTCCACAGCCCTCCGCCTGCAGGCCTCCACAGCACCTCCTCAGCTCTCCGCCTGCAGGCCTCCACAGCCCTCCTCAGCCCTCCGCCCACAGGCCTCCACAGCCCTCCACAGCCCTCCTCAGCCCTCCGCCCGCAGGCCTCCACAGCCCTCCTCAGCCCTCCGCCTGCAGGCCTCCACAGCCCTCCTCAGCCCTCCGCCTGCAGGCCTCCACAGCCCGCCTCAGCCCTCCGCCTGCAGGCCTCCTCAGCCCTCCGCCTGCAGGCCTCCACAGCCCTCCTCAGCCCTCCGCCTGCAGGCCTCCACAGCACTCCTCAGCCCTCCGCCTGCAGGCCTCCACAGCCCTCCTCAGCCCTCCGCCTGCAGGCCTCCACAGCCCTCCTCAGCTCTCCGCCTGCAGGCCTCCACAGCCCTCCTCAGCCCTCCGCCCACAGGCCTCCACAGCCCTCCACAGCCCTCCTCAGCCCTCCGCCTGCAGGCCTCCACAGCCCTCCTCAGCCCTCCGCCCACAGGCCTCCACAGCCCTCCACAGCCCTCCTCAACCCTCCGCCCGCAGGCCTCCACAGCCCTCCACAGCCCTCCTCAGCCCTCCGCCTGCAGGCCTCCACAGCCCTCCACAGCCCTCCTCAGCCCTCCGCCTGCAGGCCTCCACAGCCCTCCTCAGCCCTCCGCCTACAGGCCTCCACAGCACTCCTCAGCCCTCCGCCTGCAGGCCTCCACAGCCCTCCTCAGCTCTCCGCCTGCAGGCCTCCACAGCCCTCCTCAGCCCTCTGCCTGCAGGCCTCCACAGCCCTCCTCAGCCCTCTGCCTGCAGGCCTCCACAGCCCTCCTCAGCCCTCCGCCTGCAGGCCTCCCCAGCCCTCCTCAGCCCTCTGCCTGCAGCCCTCCTCAGCCCTCCGGCCACAGGCCTCCACAGCCCTCCTCAGCCTTCTGCCTAAAGGCCTCCACAGCCTTCCTCAGCCCTCCGCCCACAGGCCGCCACAGCCCTCCTCAGCCCTCTGCCTGCAGGCCTCCACAGCCCTCCTCAGCCCTCTGCCTGCAGGCCTCCACAGCCCTCCTCAGCCCTCCGCCTGCAGGCCTCCACAGCACTCCGCCTGCAGGCCTCCACAGCCCTCCTCAGCCCTCCGCCTGCAGGCCTCCACAGCCCTCCTCAGCCCTCCGCCTGCAGGCCTCCACAGCCCTCCTCAGCCCTCCGCCCACAGGCCTCCACAGCCCTCCTCAGCCCTCCGCCCGCAGGCCTCCACAGCCCTCCACAGCCCTCCTCAGCCCTCCGCCTGCAGGCTTCCACAGCCCGCCTCAGCCCTCCGCCTGCAGGCCTCCTCAGCCCTCCGCCTGCAGGCCTCCACAGCCCTCCTCAGCCCTCCGCCTGCAGGCCTCCACAGCCCTCCTCAGCCTTCTGCCCGCAGGCCTCCACAGCTCTCCGCCTGCAGGCCACCACAGCCCTCCTCAGCCCTCCGCCTGCAGGCCTCCACAGCCCTCCTCAGCCCTCTGCCCGCAGGCCTCCACAGCTCTCCGCCTGCAGGCCTCCACAGCCCTCCACAGCCCTCCTCAGCCCTCCGCCTGCAGGCCTCCACAGCCCTCCTCAGCCCTCCGCCTGCAGGCCTCCACAGCCGCCTCAGCCCTCCGCCTGCAGGCCTCCACAGCCCTCCTCAGCCCTCCGCCTGCAGGCCTCCACAGCCCTCCTCAGCTCTCCGCCTGCAGGCCTCCACAGCCCTCCTCAGCCCTCAGCCCACAGGCCTCCACAGCCCTCCACAGCCCTCCTCAGCCCTCCGCCTGCAGGCCTCCACAGCCCTCCTCAGCCCTCCGCCCACAGGCCTCCACAGCCCTCCACAGCCCTCCTCAACCCTCCGCCCGCAGGCCTCCACAGCCCTCCACAGCCCTCCTCAGCCCTCCGCCTGCAGGCCTCCACAGTCCTCCACAGCCCTCCTCAGCCCTCCGCCTGCAGGCCTCCACAGCCCTCCTCAGCCCTCCGCCTACAGGCCTCCACAGCCCTCCTCAGCCCTTCGCCTGCAGGCCTCCACAGCTCTCCTCAGCTCTCCGCCTGCAGGCCTCCACAGCCCTCCTCAGCCCTCTGCCTGCAGGCCTCCACAGCCCTCCTCAGCCCTCTGCCTGCAGGCCTCCACAGCCCTCCTCAGCCCTCTGCCTGCAGGCCTCCACAGCCCTCCTCAGCTCTCCGCCTGCAGGCCTCCCCAGCCCTCCTCAGCCCTCTGCCTGCAGCCCTCCTCAGCCCTCCGCCCACAGGCCTCCACAGCCCTCCTCAGCCCTCTGCCTAAAGGCCTCCACAGCCCTCCTCAGCCCTCCGCCCAGCCGCCAC